>NW_007245657.1:29684-122824 GCF_000164805.1 Carlito syrichta | reverse complement strand
GTGTGGGTGTATCTGTGGAAGGGAAATATGATCTGAGACCATGCTAAGGCTGGGGCCCTTACTAGATGCCACGTAATTGACACGTAATTGACACAGAGTCTTTATCCCCCCAAACTCTGATGCAGCTCCAGCAGTTTACAGCTGTGTGACCTTGAACATGTCACTGAATGTCTCTGAGTCTCAGATTTGTTAACTTCAAAATGTGGACCACACTACTTCCCAGGATTGCCATGGAAGAAAAATTGGGTGCTGTGTGTGAAAGCACTTTATAAACTACAACCACAGTTTGAAGAGCAATCACCACCAACTGTTCCCGGAGGCACACACCACTTGTCCCTGTCCACCACTTTCTCCCACTTCATACGTTCTGCATGGGATCTCTCAAACTCACCCTCAGCTTCAATTTCCAACTCTCCACCAGATCTGAAGAACAGAGAAAAAGCCCCATTTGGAAAAGATGTGGCCTGTACCTAGCCTGATTGCCACATACTAAGATGGCTTAGCATGTCCAGAAAAGTTACAGAACAAGACAGCAGCAATAGAGGAACCATACTCCAGTCTCAGCCTCTGGCATCCCCTTGTCTGCCAGGAGGCACCAGCTGAGATGGAGCATCCTTCCTGGATCTGGTGTGCAGTGACCCCAGGGAAGGGCAGCACTATAACCAAGGAAAGGATATAAATGAGCTGCACAGCCATGGACCAGGATATAAGGAACTCATGGTCCATCTGAAAGGATCTTTTGCTGTATGGCCGCGCTCTTTGGCCGTCATCTAAATTGTGCCTGGGAGGCTCGGTTATAAAACACCAGCAAGCTCTGCCAACAGGTACTGGAGAGGCAATCTTGCATCTGTTTAGCCAGGAGCATTCTCTGAGATGTAGAAGCTCAAGCTTGTCCACACACTCACGCCATTTGCACGCACACGTGAGCTCATGCTCAGGCCCAAGGAGTCACATAGAACCTCTCACCATTCCCACATGTGCTGTCATGCCCAGGCGTACATACCTTTGCCCCACTTCACTATTCACAAACAATACACGCTCACCTGCACTTGTGAAAATATGCTACGCACACACTCAAATACATACCCATGCACACACTCATACCCTGAAGCCATCTACCCACTCACAGGTTCACAATCATCCTTGGACTTTACATACCTCACAATACACAAGTGATCATGCAATTCACATGTGGTTGCACACTCAGACATACTCCAACATACACTGTCAAACTTGCATTGCACACACTCTCTCTTACACACACACACACACACACACACACACAAGAAGTCCTACATTTGAAAGGTAAGGGCTCTTTTGTGTATACCCTAGCCTTTATTTCTTTGCTGACTTGTGTTTTCACTCGAAATCTTGGTTCAAAATGGGTCCCCACTGAGCACGTTATCTGAAGGTTTTCAGCCATATGCTTGCTACAAAAATTCTGCCTATGTGTCAGATTCTGGCATGAATGAAACGCAGCCCACACGCGTGTATACATTGCAAACAAGAGCCAGAATGTAGTTCTCACTGTGGGGTGGATAGAAACCTTAGAGAGAGCCCTGGCACCTCACCAGGAAGGGCATTCTGGTTGGGCACAGCTTCTAGACAGCTCTCCCAAGACTAGTCTTTGTGGCCCACCCAGCTCCACAGCCCAGGTTCATGGCAAAGCAGGGGTTCTTCTATTGCAGGCAAGAAGGGCACCACTGGAGCCTCTGGGAGCCAAGCCCAGTATCTGGGAAAGGCCCCAAAGCTAAGGTCCCTCCAGGTTTGGAAGAAGTCAGAAAAAAGCACATGCCTGCTCAGAGGAGGTCAAGACTTTAGCTTGGACAATTTTGCCCTGGCATCAGGCAGCTTTACTGCTAGAATAAAACAGCTACACAGAAGTAGTGAATTGCTGTTAAGAATAGAGAAGGGACAGGTGGGTAAAATGTGCAGAGGCCAAGCCCCGTAAGATAAAGGGTGAATCCAGTCATGGCAGACAAGCTTGGAGCCAGGGTGCCTCATCCAAGCTCTGCCCCTTGCTAGCTGTACGACCTTGGACAAATGATAAACCTCTCTGCACCTTAGCGTTCACATATGTAAAAAGATCAAATAACAGTACTCACATGAAAGGTCTGTTAATGAGTTATCAAGAATGATAGATAGTTCATTTTATCTTTTCCATGGGTTAGGCACTTAGAACAAAGACTGGCATTTAGCAAGTGCTTGTTACTTTCCTATTGCTGCTATAACAAAATATCACAAGGGAAATTTGTTCTCTCACAGTCTTGGAGGCCAGGAGTATGAAGTGAGTTTTACAGGACTAAAATCAAGGTGTTAGAAAGGCTGCTTCCTCCTGGAGTCTCCAGGGAAAAATTTGTTCCTTTCCCCTCCCAACTTCTAGAGGCTGCCTGCATTCCTTGCCTCTTGACCTCATCACATGTCTCCGTTTCTGGTGTCATATCACCTTCTCTCTTTGATTCTCCTTTCTTCCTCTCTTGAGGACCCTTGTGGTTAAATTGGGCCCACCCAATATCCCAAACTCAGGATCTTTAACTCAGTCACATCTACAAAGTCCCTTTTGCTGTATAAAATAACATATTCACAGGACATGGACTTTTTTGTGGAGGTGTAATTCAACCTTCCACAGTGCTCAGTAAATGTTAGTAATATTATTATTAAGTCCTCACGACTGCCTTGCCCAAAGTCGCACAAATGGTCAGTACTGGGCTGTGAGCTCAGCTCTCCATAACTTCAAAACCCCTTTTCCTTTCCACTAAACCAATAGGCTTCAAACTTGAGAAGCATTAGAATCATCCAGAAATGGTGGTCATCGTTGTAGATCTCACATCACCATAAACAAGGCCCTGAACACAGTAGGGCAGGGGATACAGCGCACAGATGGGAAGAAGGCAGACTGTGGTGAGAGCAACAGAAGGAATGCAGGCAGCAAAGAGCACCAGGCTGGGAGGGCAGGGGCAGTCAGAGTGGAGAAGAGAGTTTGACTGGGAGAGATTCCAGTCAGCCTTTGGTGGCACCTTCAAAATTCTTTCCAATGGGCACATTTAAGGGATCAGATCAAACCCACATGCTTCCCCTTTGGGGTTCTCCTCCTTCCTTTCTTCAAAAAGCATTGCTTTTTACATCTCCAGCTTTGGAATGGGAGGACAGCTGTGGAAGCCCTACTGATGGAGGGGCCACTATGTGCCAGGCTCTCTACTATTAATAGATGCTAAACATATCCTGTCTCATGTAAACTGCCCAACAGCCTAGGAGGCAGGCATGCCCTTCCCATTATATGGATTAGGAAACTGAGGGTCAGGGAGCCTCATCTCCTTTCCCATTCTGTTCTGGATGTAATGTCCCCTCCTCATCCCAGTGGCTACTTTAGCCTTCCAGTTGCAGGACCCCTGAGACAAGGCTTATCCGCTTCCTTCCTTTGTACTGTCTCTCTGTGTTGCATTTTTCAGTGGGATCCATGCAGGGCTGCAGGAGAGCTGGGTGTATGTGGCTGCTGGTTGTGGTGGGGAGATGTTATGGCATCAATAGACATTCATCAACCACCTTCAAAAAGCTGTCTCCCCTTCTGCTACTTATTATTATTATTATTCTTTTCCAGGCTGCATTTCCCACAATGGTTATTGCCTCCAACTCCAGAGGGCCACATCAGCTGCCACTGACGTTTATTCCTGCAAATAAAAAAATAAGTGCCACAATGAGGAAACCACGAGTTAAAGAAGCAAAGCCCATAAACTTGAATTTTAAATGTGGAAAGACGATGCCAGTCTCGGGTGCTGCTTCCCACATCCCCTCTGCACTCATCCATACTATGCACAACTCTTCTCCATGATGAGTCCTTCTGAGCTCAGAAGAGCCCTGAGGAGGTGAATGGGAAGGGTGACAAAGTAGGAAGAATTAGGTTAAGCTTGAGGTGTTTTGTGCTACACCATGCCCCAACACATACAGACTTAGGTTAATCTCTTTCTGGTGCCAAAATAAAAATAAAAACAAGTCAAAAACCATCATGCTCTCTGGATATTATGTCTTTGAATGTTTTCTGTGTATAGAGATATTTTCAACTAATTTCCTAAATATCTGCCCCAGTGGGCAGTCTGGTCCCTTCTTAAAGCAGGCTGAGCATTTCTGGCAGTCAGAGGCAGGAGGAGCAGCTATCAGGCTGGAGAGGCAGAGATCTCTTCCGGGCAGGAAGCACACAGGTCAAGCAGCCATGAAGTAGTCTTTCCTTCCATCGCCAATAAAAATGTATTTGAGGCCTCCTCTTCCCACTGCAGGGCAATGATAAAGGAACAGGCACAAGCAGACTAGGAATCCATGGTTGGGACCCTGAAAATGATAAGATGAATAGCAAAAGCCCTGCCCTGGAGGAGCTGAGGACCAGAGGGAGGGATATACAGGGAAACAGACAAACTACAACCCAAGCACTGTCATGGAGGGTCATACACAAGAAAACCAGAAGAGGCAGGAAGGAGGTGGAGCACTCAGTCCCCAGGGGCGGTCAATATTGGCTCCCCAGACAGCAGTTCTTCCTGAAGATTATCAGGAAGAGGAAACAGATTGTACAAAGACTCCCCCACCCTCGGCTGTTGCCTCTCCTCTTTCTCCACCAGTGTCCTTGGGTATTTCTACCTGTGCCGCCCCCCACCTTGTTTTGTAATTACCCATGTACCCTCAGACGCTGAACTCTTTAGGTCTAAAGCCATCGTTTTTTCGGTATGTGTTGGAAAAGCATAAAATTAGGGAGGAACTCTTAGATCTGGCTACACTACTGAGTACTCAGGGAGGGTGGGAGGCAAAAGGGTAAGAGGAGAGCAGGGCAAGATCTCAGGGACTGTGAGTGACTTGAAGGACCTTGGACTCTATCCTATAGGGAATATGCCCGAGGCCTCAAGACAGATTTGGAATTATGCTCGTGGGTCACCAAACTGGCTTCAGGGTCTCTCTGAGTATTATCCATCAGCACCTGATTACTAATGACCAGAATGGGGATGGTGGCACAGTGAGCCAAGGCCCACCTCTCATGCATCACTTTCCCCCACTCTCAGCCTCCCCTCCCCAGGAACTCCTGTTTTGGTATTACTACCATCGCTGACCTGTTGCTCATACTCCAAATCGTAGGACCATTTTTTATTCTTCACTTTCTCTTCGACCCACCCAGTCCATGAACATGACCTGTATCTTTCCATCTAAAATACAGCCCAATCCCACCACTTCTGCTCATCTCTCCCTCTATCTCCCTAGCCCAAGAGGTCATCTCTTACCACAGGTGTTGTTGCCATGGACTTTTCCCCGGTGCTCTGGCTCCATCCCCCATTCAGTGTCTGGCTCCCCAATTTTACAATGTGGCCTTGTAAAAATGCATGACTGATCACATCACCTTCTTATCCAAGTCTAATTCTTTGCGTGGCCTTCCCAGCTCTGCACTGACTGTCCCCTCCCCACATTTCTGACCTCACCACACACTGCCTCCCTGCTGCTCACTAGCTCCTACCACTCTGGCTTCTCTCTGTTCTGCAAACAACTCAAACTTGTTCTCTCCTTAGGGCCTTCGTGCTTGCTGTTTCCCACTTAGAATGTTTTCCTTCCACTTCTTTGCCTGGTTCCCCTCATCAGACCCAAGGGAGAAGGAGCTCACCAATTCCACCCAATGCCCTCTAGGCATAAGAGGATGTAAGCCTCTCGTGAAATTTCATCACTAAGCCTGAGCTCAAATGCTTCCTCTTCAGGGACTTCCCTGAATGCCCTTTCTAAAGAAGTCTCCCTCTGCACCCCCAGTCCCCAGCCTACCTCCTCCCATCACCAATTTCTTCTCAACACGGCAATCATCACGATAAAAGTGGCTTTACTTCCTAGTGTGTTTCTTCTGTGGAATATAAGTTTCAGGAAGACAGAGACCTTGTGTGACTTATTTATCTCGATGTTCCTGGCACATAATAGGCCTTCTACGAGTGCTGTTGTAATTGTTATTGTTTTATGTGTTGTTATTGTTATTCGTATTATTATTAAGCACCCAGAACACTGCCTGGCCTACAGCCAGTACTGAATAGATACTGTTTGAACAATGAAATAAACAGAGAAGTAAGACCCCTTGAAGTCACTTCTCAGGAGAAGGATGGAGTTGAACACGGGTGTCTCTCCCGTCCCAGGCCTTTGCTCTCTCTCCCTCTCTGCAAAACTTTGCTGCCATGATGGGATGGGCAGGGGCCTAAGAAAGGAACTCAGGCGCTGTGGCGCTCTTCCACAGTTTGTGTGTTCAGACCCTTCCTTCTGGGAACCACAAGCCCACTTTTTTGGGGATCATATTCCTTTCCCAAGGACCCAATCATTTAGTTCCAGCAGGACCAGAAAAGAGCATGAGTCCAAGCTAGGCCAATCATAGTCCCTCCCTAGGATTTCTCAAATTAAAACCAAGGAAATAGAGTATTTTTCTCTGATGAGACCTAGGATTTGTGACTCCAAATGAGAGTAGCCAGTGGAGAAAGCCCATCTGGTAGATTTCAGTTGACTTTCCAGAGAGTCAGAGGTCAGTCATGCCCTAGAAGCCCTGGGGTATCAGAGCCCCTGCCTAGTCTGGGGTTCGGTAACTTCAATCCATACAGCCACTTGTAACCTAAATGAAATTGAATTGGATTTCTGTCATTAGCAACCAAAAGAATTCTAATATAGGAATTGAAGTCCAAAGGGTGGGTGGACAGTAAGTCTGGTACCCAAGATGGTTTGATGCTAAAGTCACTCACATGTAGCCCAGGCCAGCCCTTGAGGGCCTCATCCCTCTTGAGTCTGGCATCCCCAGTCAGTTGACCACAGCCAATTGCACTCAAATCTGCCCCTGCTATGATAACAAAACTGGACTGGCTGCCTTATAGAGAAGGTTATTTATTTGCTTCATAAGCAGGAAGGCCCGAGGCACATCGTGGCAGGGCCCAAGCTTGCCTTTCTTTTCTATTTCACATTATATTTCACCCTGGCAAGAGTGATTCTTCTTGGCCAGAAAATTGATTTTAAATCACCCTTCCTGCTGCTGACAGCCCCACACACCCCTCCCTTCCCAGGCCTTTGCCCTCTCTCTCTTTCTGCAAAGCCCTCCTCCCACCCTCCTTCCCCCCACCAGACACACACACACACAAACACACACACACACACACACACACACACACACTTCTCCATGGTGGGGATCTTATTTTTTTCCTAATTCTATTTATTGATACATTTTTATAACTAACTCCATCTGTGGCACTGAAGCCAGTCTGGAGTGATGGGGTCCAGAGAGAGGGAGCAAGCTGGAGGAGATGTGGACTTCAATTCTTGGCACCTGTCTACAGGGACCGAGCTGGCATTGGGCAAGAGGAGGCTGAACAGATGTTTCACGAGGAGCTAGGCTTAAAGAGTGGATGGAGACTCGGATGCGGAGACCCATGAGCACTACAGACCAACAGCCTCTGCTAAGATATCAGACACCATGTGGGGAGAAGGCAACATGGAGGGGTGAGTAGGGAAGCAGGAGCAAGGCAACTGACTGAACTCTGGCTATACACAGTCCTTGTCACCTCCTTTTATTTCTGTGGCCAGTGTGCTACCTATCCCAGCACCTGGCTGCAGGGGAGATGCCTTGGAAACGGGTACCCAGAATTTGGAATTCCTGGAATTTGGATCCTGAAAGGTTTTTGTCCTCATCCCGGCTCAGCCACTTGCTAGCTATACAGGCTTGTCTGATGGGAGGTCCAAAAAGCATTTCTTAAAGGGCTAGATGGTAAATATTTTAAGCATGGCAGGCCATAAAGTCTCTGTCACCACTACTCAGTCTGCATTGTGGTGACATGTAAATGCAGGGATGTGGCTGTGTCCCACTAAAGTTTTATTCATAAAAGCAGGTGGTCCATACTCAGGATGTAATTGGCTGACCTCAGAGTCCTCCCAGTTCAAGTGTAACTCTCAAAATTCTAATTACAGCCCCAGGAGTTCAACTCTGCAGCTCTAAGGAAAACTGCAAAACTGTGAGAAACCAGTATTCTCAGTTATTCACTTGATACACATGGTACAGACTAGTGGTCAAGAGCATGGGTTAAGTTCAAGCCCAGTTTTGTCACTTATAAGTTCTGAAGCCTTGGGAAAGTTGTCTATACTGTTTTTGCCTGTGTCATCATCTGTAAAATGAAGACGCTTAACAGAGGATGGGTATGAGGACTCGATCAGTCAGCTCATGTGCTGGAATAGCATCAGGTAAGTAACATGAGCCTTGTTACTAAGGAGTCTGATGAAATTATAAAATGGATAATGCATCAAGTGTAGTAGCTCACACCTGTGGTCCCAGCAGTCTGGGAAACTGAGGGGGGCAGATTGCTGACACCTAGGAGTTCAAAACCAGCCTAGGCAACACAGTGAAACTTTGTCTCTACAAATAATAATAATAATAATAATTAGTTGGACATGGTGGCATCCAGTTACTCAGGATGTTGAGATGGAAGGATCACCTGAGCCCAGGAGGTCAAGACTGCTGTGAGCCATGATCATCGTGGTCATACCAATGCACTACAGCCTGGGTGACAGAGTGAGACCCCAACTCAAAATTAAATTAAATTAAATGGATAATGTTAGACAGAAGAAGGCCTCTCTTAATCTAGTCTTAGGAGGGCTTCCTAGAGGAGATGGCACTGCGACTGAGACTCTAACAATAAATAGGAGCATGTTTAAGCACTTTGTGGAAGACAAGATAAGGCATTTAGGGACTCTCATTTAGGGATTCAGAGGGAGGGTCAGTATTCCCAGGGATTAGAGTTTGCTGCAGAGCAACCAGAGAGAGGCAAGGCAGGAGAGACAAACAAGGGCCAGGTTATGCAAGACTATGGATACCATGTAGTTGAATGTGGATTTTATCTTGATGATGATGGGAGCCATGGAAAGGTTTTAACTGGGCACATGTGTACTTGGAACGGTGCATACTTCAGCTGTTTGTAGAGGGTGGATTAGAGAGGATGAGAGTGGCAACAGGAGATCACCAGAAAGCCTTTGCATCAATTGAGGCAGGGGGGAGGGAGTCTTCCCTAAAGCCTGGGAAGAGAGGATAGGCACAGACAGGAGATGGTAAAGAGGCCAAATTGTCAATACAGGGATTCCTGTTGGACATAAGGAATAGGAAAGAGGGAAGAGTTAAGAGTCAAGGGTGACTCTGGATTTTGGCCCACCACTTTCCTTCATCGTTCTAAAATAGTAGAGATTTATCACAGACTGATCCTGGGCCAGAACTCAAAACCCATCTTGCGGTCCAAACCTGTGGCAAGAAAAAGCCTATCTGAGGTCATCTCAACCATCCCGTTGCCTCGAGACCCATCTACATTCAACCCCTCTAAGCAGTCAGCGGTTGGTGCAGCGAAGGACAGTCACACCCTGAGTGCACAGGTTGGTCCTGCTCTCCATGAGGAAGCTATGTGATGTGAAGGTGAAAGTCCTGAGGCCCTAGGGAGTCGGGGCTTTGAACTCTTAAGAGGAATGGATCCCTGCTTTCTTTTTTCTTCTTAAAATTAGCCAGCAGGGTCAGTCTCCTTGCTGAAGGGGGAGGAGGGTCTGGCAGATAGCCACCCCAACCACATCACAGCTAAAGCTCCATGGCCCCAGCCACGACAGATGTAATTTATCTGCAGCCCAGGAAAAGTGGGAAGGAATGCCTTTCTTCTCTTCCTTGCTGTTTGGGGCCATTCATCACCTTCGCTATTTTTACAGCAGTATGGGAGTACAATGGCTCTCTTCAGCACCCCCCAGGAAATGTGAACAAATAAGGAATCCAAACCCATGCTATCAAGGAAGGCATCAAGACACAGAGGGGTGATTAAGAATGGGATGTCAACTTTCCACATCCCCGCCCCCGCCCTATCTACTTCTTATTTTAACTCCCTCCGTCCCCCAGAATTCCCTAGATAGGGCCTGAGACTTTATCGAAGTTATAGACCAGAATGGAAGAGTTGTTCTAAAACAACTGGAACAGCAGCAGACTTTGAAAAGGGGGATTATTGTAGTGCTCTCACCAAGTGACCTCTGATTTAAGCTGGCAGAGTAAACAGCACAGTGACTCCGTGAGGTCAGTGTGAGGCCAGCAGGACTTAAAGGCTTGCCTGAAAGATGGAAAGGTACAGAAAGAAAATAGAATCTACTCTCACATGAGTGTTGCTCTACTCAAAGCAGACGTGAGAGCTTTAATGCACTGAGAGATTCTGTTTACCTTCCCACAATGGGAAAGGTGCGCTGTACAGTGGAGCCTTGGTTCTATTTGAACCTGGACTTGAGTCTTGACTCCTCTATTACCTCAAGAATTTATAGACTGGAGATAATAATATCTACTTCATAGGATTGTTGTAAAAATGAAAAAAAATGTAATGTTTATATTTTATTCTCTGGTTCAAAATCCAACATCAGCATTATTTTTTTGCAGCTCAAATGATTCCAGTTTTGGCCATTAGAAACTCCAGCAGGGTGGCCCCAGTGTTCTGTCCACAAGCCTCCAGAAGTTCCAAGTTCATCTTATATTTTCCATTCCTCGACTCTGGAATCAACTACTTCTTCTAGGAACCCTGGTTCCATTCAGTGGAGAGCAGTGTTTAAAGACCAAGATCTGGGTGCTAGATGTGCTAATTTTCCTGGGGTGTCATTGCCTCTAGGCCCTCTACTCAGACAGACCCAGGAAATAAATATATGTACACCAATCCATGTCATTTTATAAAATGAAAGTGAGGTGCGAAATATAAGGGAATGCCTTATCTTATTTTTGCAACTTTTCTATTAGCTCAAAATTAAACTTTTTTTTAAAGTATATAGAGTATCTGGAATATAATAGCTATTCAAGGGTTATGAATTCCCTTTCCTTCCCTACACTTTCTGAACTTGATTCCTCTATTTACCTCAAAAATTTATAAACAAAATTATAATATCCAGTCCATAGGGTCGTTGTAAAACACGCTGGATGTGTCTCAGGCTGTGAACCGTAAATGTGCCCTGTAGCAGCAAATTAGTAGCAGGAATCACCCCAGCCAAGCTCTTTGGGACAGAGCAATTAGCTGAGTCTATCAAAGTTTGAGGTAGAGTCTTCTATAATATGAAGACAGATATAGTTTAGGTTCTGTCAGAAGCATACTCTGAGACAAGACGCAAGAAACAATAATTTATGCGGGAGGCAAGGAGATATCAGTAGAGAAATGACACAGGAAAAAAATGCACTCAAAATGTATGTGCTACTAGGCCAGCTACCACAGTGAGGGACTACATGATAATCCCATGAAGAACTCTGGAAAGAACTGTAACACACGTCTCAAAATTATTCATATGTACACACACCCAGCAAAGATGCTGCGGTGTTTTATATGCAAGCCCCCACCAGTTGTTGGTTGGAGGCTACTCTCTGGGGTTGTTGCTCTTCCAACACATACAAAATGCCCTTCTGTGGTTCTGGAGAAAGCCCCAGAAACATATCTGCAGATACCAGCAGCTGTAAGTCATCAAAAACAACCTCAGTACAGAGAGTGTGAAAGTGTTGGGCACAGATAAGTCTTAGCATTTTGCCCCAGCAACCTGTGACCACACCCAGTCTGAGTTCAGGCTGCTTGACTTCACTTCCTAGCTCCTCCAGTTTTCCTGAGCTGCTGTGAAGATACCTTGTAAAGGGAAGAGAATTATGGCAGTTCCTGGGCATAGGAGGAGAAAATTTGTTAAGGAAGAGCCAGTTTCATCTAACCAAATATTCATTAACCTGTGACAAGGTAGCCAGGTCTACAAATTTCCTCAAAGTTATATTAAAATGCATTCATAGAGAGAGCTAGTTGGTATTTCTATATACATGAATATGTAAATGTCTGGGTTTGTAAGTATCTGTGGTTGAGAATGAGAATGAGGCAGTGAGTACAGAGCCATGAATTCATAAGATGTTTAAAAGGAGTTCTCTCCAACCTTTTGGTATGTTATATTATTAAGGTACAGTAGACTTGCTAAGTACGCTGTAAATTTTAAAGTTTAATACATCATTTGCAGAAGTTTTCTACTGAGTTTGCTCTAAGAAAGGGCAATGAGGAGTAAGGGAGGTCATCGCAACCTTTCCCCTTGAGAACAGTGGCACGGATGGCTTCCCCAGTCAAAGCTGGTGTCCCACCCTGCTTGCTAGGGATTCTTCCGTAGGCAGAGTCACCATGTAAAGACATGCAGGTTGTGCTCAGCACAAGTGCGCCCAGTCTAGGAGTGAGGGAGCATTGGAATCTAGCCCATGTTCCCCTCACCAAGCCAAGCACACTGGTGCAAGATTTCAACTAACTGAGAAAAGGCCATCTTTTCTTAATTTGCACAAAAGCACCATGTGGGTTGGCAGCAGCCATATGTGCAGTATACGTCACGATATCCATTATGTGCAAGCACCATCAACAAGGAGTTGTCATTTTAAGCACCGCAAGACCAGAGACGGTGAAGACCTGTCTAGGGTGTCATTGTTTGCTGGGCTACCATAACAAAGTACTATAGAATGGGAAGATTAACCAATATAAATTTATTGTCTAATAATTCTGGAGGACAGAAGTCCAAGACCAATGTGTCAATAGAGTTGGTTTCTTCTGAGGTCTCTCCCCTCGACTTCTAGATAGCCATTTCTCCCGGTGTCCTCACAAGGTCTTCCCTCTGCCAGTGTGCATCCTGATCTCTTCTTCTTATCAGGAAATCAATTATATTAGATTAGGGCCCACCTGAATGAGCTCATTTGCCCTTAATTACCTCTTTAAAGATCCTATCTCCAAATACAGTCACATTCTGAGGTACTAGGGGTTAGGACTTCAACATAAGAATTTTGGCAGGACACAATTCAGCCCATCACACTGAGTAACACAGAAAGTCATTGATGATTCCAGAAATAGAACCTGATATTTTCTGGCTTTCCATCTATACATCTCTGGGGCTTCATTCCAGAGTCATCGTGTCCCCATCAACCCTTCCTTCTGACAGAGGTGTAAATGGAACTGCAAACACTAAAAAGGAAAACAGCAGCTATGCCTCACTGCTGTTCCTGCTTAGCGAGTCGTGTCGCCACCCATCCCCAAGTGCCGCCAGTTCTCCTGTGGCACCCCCATCATACCCGCCTCCCTTGGTTTCTTCAGCAGAAGAAAGGAGCATCACACGGAGCCGAGTTCACAGATGCCAGTTAGACCCCCTCACTCAGTGGCCACCTCCCGCCTGATCTACACAGAGAACGGGCTCCACAAACCCAGCTTCCAAGACATCTGGGTTATTTCTGCATGATGAAATGGTGACTATAACGAAGCCCCTTCCATGTCAAATTTTTCGAAGAAGAGACTGTGCCTGTCTTCATTCAAAGCACCTAATATACGTTCTATGTAAAAAGAATATCCAAAATAGTGCAGGGCACAACCAGCATAACTGTATGGGGCATCCCTGCCATAGCCTCTACACCTATTACTCCAAGAATTCTTTCAAACTATTCCCTCACACTCCCATTCTCAAAGTCCCTTGCCTCTTCCCAGTTTTTTGCTATGTTTAAAACTGCTTCTCCACTATAACCAATCAACCCAGGATAGTGTGGTAGCCAGTCTCCAAGATTGCCTCCAGCACAAAAATGACCACCACCTTCTGGTATTCACACTCTTGTGCAGTCACTTCCCACAGAGTGACTGATAGAATACTGCAGAAATGATGGTATGCCACTCCCAAAACCAGGTGACAAAAGACACTAGCTTTTAGTGGTGATTTTAGGCTTCTGCCTTGGTCATTTCCTCTCTGTCTCTTGGATCTCTCCATCTGGAGGAAGTCATGTCATCAGAAACTTTATGGTAAGACCAAAATAGCAAGTACTGGAGCTTCCAGCCAACCAACACATGAATGAACCTGGAAATAAATTCACCAGACCCAGGTAATGTTCAGATGACCACAGCCCTGGCCAACTCACAGTTAACCTGCTCTTGGATTTCTGACCCACAGAAACTATGAGATAATAAATGTTTGTTGTTTTAAACTGATAAGTTGGGAGTCATTTGTTACACAGCAATAGATAACTAATACAGGCAGACTACATGTTGGGCCATATTAAGGTCAGTCCCTCGCAGAATCACCTCCACAAAGCTGTGTTTGGATATTGTGCCCCAACGTTTATCAGCAATGGTTACAAGAAATAGCCATATAAAACGTGCTACCAATTTTGCTATATACCTGCTGTTAAGCATATAGTTTGCTGTTTCTTTAATTTTGTGATCTTCTTTGCAAGGGGCCATGTGAGAAACACATAAGTTTTGTACAGGGTTTGTCCCTATTCAATCATTCATTATTTTAACCGCTGCCATCACTAGGTCATCTATGAAAGCAAAGGTCTCTACTTATAACATTAGTCCTCACTCCTCCACACTCCTCCCACATTCCCACTATAGTCTATTCCTTCCTTTCCCATCAATGTCTTTATTGCTCAACCTCTCAATGGTTGACAGATGATCAATACCCTGGGAATACAATGCAAACTGATTGCAAAGTATAATTGAAAATATGGCAAAACAAGGGGCTGTATTTCACAAAGTCTATGAAAGTGAAGTGGAGGAACTGCTGGCATCGTGTGCAAAGGCTTTTACAAATCAGAATTTGGGAGAGTTCAAGCAGTTAACAACTCAAGAGGGGAAAACAGTGAGGACGATGATACTATGAAGACTTTGAAAGAGAATAGTTTGAATATCAAAGGAATAAGAGAAGCTCTTGAGAAAATTGATAAAGTGCTCAAAGGGTTTTTGCAAAAAAAAATAACCCTTTTATGATCATCCTGCCAAAGTCAAACATGAATTTGAGAATGTTATTTCATTCTATTGTATACTTTTGTTGGAAAAATTCCACCAAAAAAGTCAGTAGTTGGTTCACTCTATTATTCAAAAAGGAGGCAAATAGTTGCACACAAAACTTTGGTTTTAAGTGTAAAATAAAATAAACTTATTTGAATAATTTTTAAATTCCTCAAGATGTATTCTAACAGTTCTTTTATTAATAATCACTCTGAAACTTTGGTTCCTTTTTTGTTTGTTTGTTTTTTGATCCCTTTAAGGGCAATTTAAATGAACCTTTTCTAGTTGCAGATATCCCAAGGTATAAAGACCAACTCTAGTGAGGGGGGGAAATGCCTGTCTGGAGGAACTGGCTTATGGCTTTTTGTCTAATGGCTTTGTAACTTCTGTATTTTACTTTTTGCCTAGAATTTCAGGATGCAAAATCAAAGTTTGCTGTTATCATGTTTTAGTTGCTCTTTTATCCTAGGTCCCAATTTCTCCTTGGAATCCATCCTTTACCAAACCAATTGGATATATATATTTGTGGACAAAGCATATCAATTATTCCATAGAAAGAGGTAGAATTATTGAAAAATTATGAAGCTGCTCTATGGAAGATCACAAGGGACTTTCTAATTGCTTCCTCAAGTGGCCTCATGCTTCTCAGCATACTCAGCCTCTTTAAAGTCTTTCCCTAACCTCCTCCCTTGGCTTTTTCTAGCACATAGTACTGTGAATAGTTGTTCTCTTAATTTTCTATCTTCGCTTTCTTGGCTTCCTTTTCCCAACGTAAAGATCTCCCTGCCTGAAACATTTGCTTTCGTTCCAGATGTTTCCAGATGGTGTCTAGAAAGCTAGAATGGTTCAAAATCCATAGTGTCAAGTCAACAAAGTTGATCATAAGGCCACTCAAGGGTTATGTTTTTTGTTTTTGTTTTTTTTTGAGTTGGAGTTGCCCGGGCTAGAGTGCAGTGGCATGCTCACAGCCACCGCAGCCTTGATCTGCTGAACTCAGGCAATCCTTCCACCTCAGCCTTCTAAGTAGCTGGAACTACAGGCACAAACTACCATGCACAGCTTATTTTTTAATTTAAGTTGCCCGGGCTGGTGTTGAACCCCTGAGCTCAGGCAATCCTCTCACCTAGGCCTCCCAAAGTGCTGGGATTACAGACTTAAGCCACTGTGCACAGCCAAGGGTTATGTATTCTGATGTCCATTCTCCTTATCCCATACTGGCACACATTCATTTTGGAATATTTGAGATATACAAAAAGGTATAAAGAGTGATGCAACGAATACCTGTGTGCCCTATCTAGCTTAAGCAAAAAGACATTACTACAGAGATGAGAGCTTCTATCGCTAACTCATTTTCAATATTACAAGAAGTAGGCAGAGGGGTTGTAGTTGAGGGTAGACTGGGATTGGAGAAATCATGAGCAATAACAAATTGTAGGGGCCATAATTCCTGGTTTACGTGTGTTTCCACATTCATTTATTCTCCCTAAAATCTGATGATGTATTTATTGTTCTGCCCAAAGGGGGTGAAGAAATAGATTCTAAGATCATCCAGTGTGGTGGAGTGCAAACGTTAAGGTATAGACTATAGAACCAGACTGCCTGGGTTTGTACCCTGGCTCTGATACGCACTGATATTTAAATGTTCTCTGCCTCTATCTTTCTCATCTCTAAAATGAGGGTAATACTAGATTTATTTCACAGAGTTTTTGTAAAAATTAAATGCATATTTAAAAGAATCTGGCACATATATGTGTTATATGTTTACTGCCACTGTCACTATTACCATTATTACTATGATTACTACCTGAACTGTCCAGTAAGGAGACAATCCTCCAACCTCAAGTGCCTCTAATGCCTACAGCTACAGCAAATCAGCTCTCACCTCAGATTCAGAGCCCAATCATCTGGTACTAGGAAGAAATTAAGACTCCCCTAGCCTACTGTCCATGACTCATTCTTACCAGTCTGGGTGCTAGATCTCATTCTAACTTTGTACCCCATGGACAATGAGATATGGTTCATGCCTCAGTATCCATTCTTCTAGGTCTATGAAGGATGGAGAATGGCTAGACCTCCCTGTGGCTCAACACCTGCCAAGACTACCTCATAACTGTCCTTTTCCAGCACACTCTGCCTGGTGAGATGCCCTTGGCCTTCTGATAATTACAACACCAAGCAAATACATTTGCCCAGTAATCATGTCTAACCTCTGAATCCGAGGCCTCCCCAACCTACATCAGCCCACCACTAGGTCCTTTTTTGACAAGTTTAAGAATGGCATTTCTTTATTTCTAACAGGTTCCACTTTCCCTTTTAACTACATAATTAGAATGTTGGTTTTTTTTTTCAATCTATGGCCTCTTGTTAATCAGCCGCCTGCCTTGGCATTTGCCCACAGAGCTTATAAGCGGTCCAAAGCACTGAGCTGGATTAGGCCTTCACAAAAATGCAATTGCACTTTTATTGCTGCCATAATTTTTGAGTTGCTGAGTAATGAGATTGATCTCTCAGAGAAGTGAAAGGCAAATATGTAGTCACTCTGCAGCCAACCCTTATTTCTGTATAATTTGGTGCTGCCAAGGACTATGTCTTGTTTTTGCTCATTTCAGGTTATGGCAACCTCAAAAATCAGGAAATTTTAGGTTGTGTTCAACCTAAACAGACTCCACCTCGTCCTATTTATTCTTTCAAAAATTTGTTATTGAGGAGCAGGACTTCCAGAAAGGCAAATAAAGAACTTGACCGACTCTTTCCCCAACAATGTGGTGAAAAACATTTTTCAGAACTTACTTAAAATCTCTGGAAAGTGTCCTAAGGGCATAAGGCAAAGGGGAAAACATACATTCAAGAAAATCTGTGAAATCTCAGTAAAGACAGTAAGTGTCTATGTCATTCGAGGCACAACACATCCCCTTACCCTCTGCCTTCAGGTCCACATTCCAAAAACTGTACTTCAAGCCAGTGTGGCCAAGAAAAAGGCTCTCACTTCCCTCAGCTCCCAGTCTGGGGCTATGGTTTTACCCAGGCAGCAGGGGATAACTGCCAACCTTTCTCACGCCTTTCCCCAGCCCCATATTATAGAAGTTCTATTCTGGCTGACACCACAGAGAGAACCAACCTTCCTTCTCCCATGCAGTCCCCCACTCGCAGGACAGAAGCTCTACCCTAGGCACAGTAGGTCAAGAATGTTGGGGACCTAATTTCCTCAGCCCCAGCTCATTTCTAGTGAAGAAGTTCCATGTTACTAGAGATAAAAAGGAATATTTTATAATAGACAAAAAGTCTATCTATCTGGAAGATATAATAATTATATACATCTAATAATATATCTGGAATATAATAATATATATTCGTCTAATGACAGAGGCCTTCTCAAAATACTTAAAGCAAAAAGTGACAGAATTGAAAGGGAAAATAGATGATTCAGCAATAACAGTTGGAGACTTTAATACTCTTGACTTTCAGTAATGAATAGAACAACTAGACAGAAGATCAACAAGAAAATAGAAGATGTGAACAACACTGTAAACCAACTAGATCTAAAAGACATCTGTAGAACACTCCACATAATGGCAGTAAAATGCACATTCTTCTCAAGTACACACAGAACATCCTTCAGGATAGACCTTACATGGGCAACAAAATAAACCTCAATAAATTTAAAAGAATTGGAAATATAAAAAGTAAAATATAGTATCTGGCCACAAGGGAATCAAATTAGAAATTAATAATAGAAGAAAATTTGGGAACATCACAGAATATGTAGAGATTAACCAACACACTGCTAAATAACCGGAAAATAAGCCCATAAATAGATCCACAAAAATATCATTAACTAATCTTTGACAAAAAAGCAAAGGCAGCCAGGTGATGTGGCTCACACCTGTAATTCCAGCACTTTGGGAAGTGGAAGTGAGAGAATTGCCCA
Source organism: Carlito syrichta (assembly GCF_000164805.1). NCBI lineage: Eukaryota > Metazoa > Chordata > Mammalia > Primates > Tarsiidae > Carlito > Carlito syrichta. The sequence continues at coordinate 104,104 of NW_007245657.1, read as the reverse complement.
CGCCGAAGGCTTTGAGACCAGCCTGGGCAACATGGCAAGACCTCATCTCTAAATAAATCAAAAAATTAGCCAAGCATGGTAGCATGAGCCTGTATTTCCAGCTACTTGGAAGGTTGAGGTAGAAAGATTGCCTGAGCCCAGCAGGTCAAGATTGCAGTGGCCATAATCATGCCATTGCACTCCAGTCTCAGTGGCAGAGAGATATTCAGATTCAAAAAAAAATTAAAGATGACTCAATGGAGAAAAAGATAGTCTTTTCAACAAACAGTGCTGGAACAACAAGATATCCATGTGAAAAGAAATTTATTCACAGATCTTATATATTTTACCAAAAAGGTGTAAAAGTTAACTCAAAATGAGTCAAAAATCTAAATGCAAAAAGCAAAACTACAAAATTGCTTGAAGATAACAAGAGAAAATCTAGATGATCATGGGCTTGGCAATGACCTTTTAGATACAACACCACAGCATAATCCATGAAAGAAAATAAAACTGAACTGTTGGACTTTTTTTTAATCAAAAATTTCTAATGTCCAAAAGACATTGGTAAGAGACTGAAAAGATAAGCCACAGACTGGGAGAAAATATTGCAAAACATACGCCTGATAAAGGAATTGTATCCAAAATATACAAAGAACATTTAAAACTCAACAATAGGGAAACAACTAATTAAATTTAAAAATTAGCAAACAGATCAGGTTCATTCCTGCAATGGTGGCTCAGGCATGTAATCCCAGCACTTTGGGATGTCAAGGTGGGAATGGGAAGATCGATTGAGGCCAGGAGTTTGAGACCAGCCCGAGCAACATAACAAAACACTGTATCCACATTTTTTTTAATTTGCCAGGCATGGTAGCATGCCTGTAGTATTAGCTACTTAGGAGATGGAGTTCGAGGCTGCAGTGGGCTGTGACACCACTGCACTTAAGTCTGGGTGACAACGCAAGACACTCTCTCTTCAAAAAAGGTTGGGGGGAACAGATAATCTGAATAGACATCTTACCAAGAAAGATGGCAAATAAGCCCAGGCAAAGCTGTTCATTATCACTTATCATTAAGGAAATGCAAATTAAAACATAGAAACACCTTACACCTTTTAGAATGGCAAAAATTCAAAACACTGACAACATCAACTGTTGACGGGATATGGAGCAATAGGAACTCTCATTTATTGCTACTGGAAATGCAAAATGATACAGCCACTTTGGAAGACAGCTTGGCAGTTTCTTACAAAATTAACCATACTCTTACCATATGATACAGCAATCATGGTCCTTAATATTCAATCAAAGGAGCTGAAAGCATATTCACATAAAAACATATACACAAATGTTTACAGCATCTTTATTCACTATTGCAAAAACTTGGAGACAACCAAGGTGTCTTTCAATACCTGAATGGATAAACAAACTGTGTCATATCCATAGAATGGACTATATTTCAGTGATTAAAAAAGAAATGAGCTACCAAGTCATGAAAAGACATGGAGAAACCTTAAATGCATATTGCTAAGTAAAGAAAATCAATCTGAAAAAAAAGTCTCCATACTGTATCATTCCAATTACCTATATTATATTATGAAAAAGGCAAAACTATGAAGATGGTAAAAAAGATCCGCGGTTGCCACAGGGTTGGGAGGAGGGAAGAATGAATAGGTAGAGAATAGGGGATGTTTAGAGCAGTCAACTATCCTGTGTGACACTGTAATGGTGAATATAGGTCATTAAATATTCATCAAGACCAACAGAATGTACAACACAAAGAGTGAACCCTAATGTAAATTATGGGCTTTAGTAATAATGTATAAATACTAGCTCACTGATTTCAACAAATGTACCAGACTAATGCAAGATGTTAATATTAAGAAAAAGTAGGGTGGCAAGATGGCTTATGGGAACTATTTGCACTTTCGACCCAATTTTTTTTTAAACCTAAAAATATTTTTTTAAAAAAGTATATTATTTTTTAAATGTTCCCCAATTACTTCTTATATACAGTCCTGTTGCATATTACCAATTCAAGCATGCAAAGTTCTTGATTCTTTACAACTGGCACTTGTGCTTGTCACTTTCCACAAATGAAGTAAGTTATTTTCTTTATATTTTTAAATTATTATGTAATATTTAGTTCATCCAAAATAATTCATGTTACCTACATATGAATTATATGACATGATAATAAAGTGAATACCCACTTAAACACTAGAAGGTTATCAGTATTGTTGCATTCACCTATATGCTCCTCTCAGATTCCATCTCCTTCCTCCCCTCAGAGGTAATAATCATATTCCTGAATTCTGGTCTATCATTCTTTTGCTTCTTGGCATTAGGAGGGCAGCTCTGGAGCCTCACTTTCTGTGTCATGGCTACTGTGGTAGGCAGCTTCCAAAATGGTCCCCAGAAATCTCAGCCATCTAATATTCGTGCTTTTATGTAATCCCCTTCCCTTGAATGTGGGAAGGACCTAAAGACCTTCTTCCAGTTAAGAGAACATAGTAACCACAATAGGATGTCACTCCCGAGAGTGGGTTGCAGAAAGATCTTAGCAACTATCTTGCTCATTCTATCTTACTTTCTTTCTTGCTCATTCTAATGGAAACCAAGTGCCATGATTTGAGTTGTCCTATAGAAAGGTCCATATGGCAAAAAACTGAGAAAGATTCTCAGTACAACAAGTCCAAGGAAATGAATTCTGCCAATAGCCACATGAGTGAACTTGAAAGTGGATGCTTCTCTGATTGAATCTTGAGATGACTACAGCCCCAGCAGACACTTTGCAGTCTGGGTCAGAGGACCCAGCTAAGTCACACATAGATTTCTGATTGACAGAGTCTGGAGGTAAGTTTTGTCATTTTAAACTGCTAAATATGGTAGCAATGTATTGTGCATTAACAGACAATTAATATGGGCATATATTTGCTATACGATCTTGGGCAAATTACTTCTAACTTCTGTGCCTCAGTTTCATGAAGTAGGGAAAATAACAGTAATTTCCTCATGGAAGATAAAATAAGTTAATATATAAAGGTCTTGCTATGGTTTGAATGTGTCTTCCAAATTGCATGTGTTGGAAACTTAATCCCCAAGTCTATACGTTGATAGCATTTGGAATTGGGGCCTTTGGAAGATAAATAGGATTAGATAAGGTCATTGGGGTGGGGCACTCATGGATCGAACTGGTGGTTTATAAGAGAAAGAGAGATCTGAGCTGGCACACTCTTCCCCTTTCACCTGCGCCACCATGGGACTCTGCAGAGAGTCCCCACCAGCAAGAAGGTCCTCACCAAATGCAGTCCATAGACCTTGAACTTCCTAGCCTCCAGAACTATAAGAAATAATTTTCTATTCCTTATAATTACCCAGTTTCAGGTATTCAGTTATAGCAATAAAAAACTAAGAAAGCCTGAAAATAGTTTTTCCTGCATGGTAAGTGCTTAGTCAATATTTAGCCATCTGTCTTGATTACATGATGTATGTGCAGATTCTTCCTTAAATATGTATCCAGGATCCAATCTCTCCTTACACAAGCATGAGTACACACTACTGATGTTGGGATATTGGTCCACATTAGCTATGCCTCTCTTAAGAGCTCTTATTTTATTAAGATAGGTGGATAGTTTCAAGAACTGATCCTCCATTGATGAGATGGAATTTACTGAAAATTGTTCAATGTTCAGGGGAGTCTTCATGCCAAAGACTTTGTGGGTCCTCTCTGAAGACATTATGTTGCTCAGCCTTTGGTTTTTCCTGATGCACAAACACAGAGATCTTTGTTGCTTCTTCTTTTGGTTACAGCTGCCATTCCTCTGGGACATCTCTAGATCATCTTAAACTAGAGGTGGTAGGAGCAAGACGCAGGGATCTGGATGTGGACTTGTGAATGTTAAGCTAGTGAGATGCATATTTCTAAAACTCAGTAATTTGCTAATTATTCATCATCAGCACTGATATGTTCAGGGGGCTTCAGTTAGGACTTGTAGAGCCCTGGAGTCCTGCCTGCCTAGATTAACCATTATTCTCTTTCTTTCCCCAGGATTGGGTTATGTTATTCCATCTTTCTGTATTCCTTTCTCTTAAGCAGGAAGTCCTGAAAACCCACCATTCCTTAGAACAGTGTTTCCAGATTTGCCTGATGATATAAGTCACGTTTGTGCTTGCTAAGTACAGATTCCAAGACCTCACTCCAGACCTCTTGAACTTGAATCTCCTGGTGAAGAATCTGGAATCTATTTTTAACAAGTACCTCCAGGAAATTCTTATCATAAGCCAAGTTTGGGAAACACTGTCTTAGAACATTTTACTTTCATCTTTCCCCTGGTTCTGGGCTGGTGAATAACTGCCCATAGCAGACATCATTAATTGATCACAGGGCTCTTTCATTCTGAACCTGGTCAAGGGCTCAGAACCCTTAACAAACACTTGAGGCAGCCACCAATAATCAGGTGGAATTACACTGGAGATAAAACATAATCACCACTCCTGCCCTAGCTAATATGTATTATATGATGTTGATATTTTTTTGATCTGTTAGTGGATATGCAAGAGATCCAAATGTAAGAATTCTGGGAAACCCCAAACCCATCTGGAACTTTCTGTCCACATCACTTAATACCTCCACAGACAAGGATGTTTTCAGTGAGGGATCAAAGGTCCTCATGGTGGGCATTTTCTTTCTGTTTTTCCAGGGAATAGGTCCACGTTGGTCTGGGCATGGTAGATAAATAGTGGTCTGTATGTCTGTTCAACATCCTGAGAAAAGACTAGGAGAATGTGGGATAGGAGAGGATTCTGTGGGGTTTTAAAACTCTTGCATCTTGGTCAAAATGTAGTCCTTGGAGTTGGGTTTAGATGTCTGTGGTGGTGGCAGATTCATAAGACCTTCCTGATTTCTGGGAACAACAGTGTTTCTGTTTTCTCTTTATTATCCCAAGATGCTAATGTGTCACCTTTGCTAATGGAATTGGCCATACCAAGGCCAGGTAATAGAATAAGAGGGCTCCTCAAAAGGCTTTAAGGTTAGCATGGGAGACAAACAAGCAGGAAATCATGGGATTTCCGTGAAGAGTGGGAGCCATGAGTATAGGGAGCAGGAGAGGCTAACTCTGTCCTGAGATGGGAAGTGGGGAAACAAGTGTGGGGGCAGTAGAAGTTATTGCAACAGAGTTCTGTTAAGTAAGAGTTGAAAAGTGAGAAAAGGTATTTCAGTCAAAATCTACACAGACACCTCTAACTGCTCATTTTAGAGGTCAACCAGGAGTGGCAGCATGGCTGGAGGGCAGCCTCTGTCCTTAGTTGGGGAAAGGGGTGAAGAGAACAGGGTATGGCCTTGGGGCTGGAGAGGGCAGCAACTGGCCAACAGTCCAAGGAAAGAGACCTTAAGGTGTCAGCATTTATAGGTTCCTACTAGAACAGCTTGGTCTTGCCTGATCATCCTAGAAAAAGTCACCAGTTCATATACCTGCACACATGGATCTTCCATTGAGCATTTTAGTGCTTCCCTCTTAAATATGAAAGGCAATCAATATCCACCAGACATTTGAGGAATCATTCTATCATGAAAAGAAAAACAAAATTAAGAAAAAAAAATCAGAGGAAATAGAAGCAATATGGGAGTGAAAAAAATAACTCTATAACCAATATTCTCAGAGATACAGGGGAAATATTACATCATTAAACAAGAACATACAATAATTAAAAAAGAAATATTAAAGACAGCTCTTGAAGATTAAACTATTATAACAAACAACTCAATAGGATAATTGTAAAAATAAGTTAAGGAAGTTTTTAAAAACAAGCACACATCTCCAAAGAGATGAAAAATGAGAGAAAATGTAAGAATACATTTAACACTAGTGAGGAGAGCCAATAATTATTTGAATACCAGAAGTTTCAGTAAAAGAAAAAACAAAAGGGAAAAATATTGAAGCAATAAATTATGACATGAGTATCTAGATTGAAAGGGCCTCCAAATGCCAGAACAATCTATAGAAAACATCTCCTACTCACTGATATACCTGAAAAGAATCAGAAACCAGAAGAGCATCAGACTTCCCAACAGCAACACTGAAAGACAGAAACAATTAAGAAATATTTTAAAATCCTGATGGGGGGTGATTTTCATTTTACAATCTTATATTCACTCAAGCTATTAATCAATTGTGAAGACATAATATAAAAATCATCTAACGCATACGAAATCTCAAAACTATTGCTTCTCATGAATTCTTACTCAGAAAGCTACTGAAGGATATTCCCCACCAAGATGAGAGAGTAAATCAAGAAAGAAAATGCCCAGAATCCAGAAAAAAAAGGAATTTAATATAGGAGAGGGCCAAGGGAATTCCCAATTTGGCGATAAAGGAAATTTCCAGGGTGACAGATGAATGGCAGACCAAATTAGAGCAGGAGGACCAAGGAAAAACTGAACCAATACATAGTGTGATAAATGCCAACATATTTAAAATGAAATTATAATTCATCCAGAGAGCTCAAGGATGAAATGGTACATAGGAAACCAAGTAAGAGACAAATCAGGGCAATTATAGTCCAAGGGAAAACAGCAAAGCAGTACAATAAAGGAAATATAATTTTGGCACACCATATAACTCAATATGAAAATAATTTAAGCACAATAATTTAAATACTGAATACCAACATTACCCCCCATATAATGATATAATCATTTTGAGAGGATAGGAGGATACGTGTTTGTGCGGAATAAGAGTGCTAAATCCTCTTCTAACATAGAAAGTTGTTGGTTGGGTTCGGTGGCTCAGCCTGTAATCCCAGCACTTTGAGAGACCGAGGTAAATGGATTGCCTGAGCCCATGGGTTTGAGATCAGCCCGAGCAACTTGGCGAGACCTCATCTCTACAATAAATCAAAACTTAGCCAAGCATGGTAGCATGCACCTGTAATTCGGTTACTTGGAAAGCTGAGGCAAAGGGATGGCTGAAGCCCAGCAGATTGATGCTGGGATGGCCCTGAGTGTGCCATTGCACTCCAGCCTGGGTGACAGAGTGAGACTCCAACTCAAAAAAAAGTAAAGAAAGAAAGTTGTTGATAAATTATAGGTAAAATTTTGTAAAAGCAGCAGAATAAGCATGGTGTTTAAAAATATGGAGTTAATACTAAAAAAAAAAAAAGAGCTAAAAGAACTGGAAATGGTTCCCTTGGGGAAGAAGGAATCAGTAGAAACAAGAAGTGCCTTCCCTATAAAGCCTTCTATAAATATTTATTCTTTTAAGCTAAGTACATAAAATTTAAATATGGACTGCATGTTATATGATAGCATTGAATTAATGTTAAATTGCATAGTTATGATAATGGAATTATGGTTATATAAGAGAATACCTTTAATTCTTGGAAGATACATGATGAAGTATTAAGGGGAAAAGTAACACAATGCCTGTAATATACTTTTAATTTTTTGTCTTTTTAAAAATATTTATTTAGGGGTTACAAGTGGAGGTTCCTTACATGCATAATTGGATAATGATGGAGTATGGATTTTTAGTGTACCTATCACCTGAAGAGTGAACATTAAACCCAGTGGGCAATTTTTCATCCCTCACTCACCTCCCATTGTCCCACCATTTGTAGTCCCCAGTGTTCATTATTCCACTCTATATGTCCATGTGGGGGACATGTGTACCCATTGGTTAGCTCCCATTTATAAGTGAGAACATGCAGTATTTGACTCTCTGTTTCTGAATAATTTTACTTAGGATAATGACCTCCAGCTCCATCCATGTTGCTACAAAAGACATGATTTCATTTTAGCTCTTCCATGGTGTATATATACCACATTTTCTTTATCCAGTCCTCCATTGATAGACACTTAGATTGATTCCATATCTTTGTGATTGTGAATTGTGCTGTGATAAACATATGAGTGCAGATGTCTTTTGATATAATAATTTCTTTTCCCTTGGTTAGAAACCCAACCACAGAATTGTTGGGTCAAATGGTAGCTCTGTTTTAGTTATTTGAGAAATCTCCATACTGTTTTCCACAGGAGATGTACTAGTTTACATTCCCACCAAAAGCGTTTAAGCTTTCTTCTTCCTCTGTATTCTTGCCAACATCTGTTGTTTTTAGACTTTCTAATAATAGCCATTCTGACTGGTATAAGATCATATCTTATCATGGTTTTAATTTACATTTCTCTGATAGTTCGTGATATAGAGCATTTTTTTCATATGTTTGCTGGCTGCTTGTATGTCTTCATACAAAAATTGTTCATGTCCTTTGTCCACTTTTTAATGGGGTCATTTGATTTTTTCTAATAGAATAGTCTGAGTTCCTTGTAAATTCTGGATATTAACCCTTTGCTGGATGCATAATTTGCAAAGTTTTTTCAATTCTGTAGTTGATTATTTATTTTGCTGTGCAGAAGCTTCTTAGTTTAAGTCTCATTTGTTTATTTTTATTTTTGTTGTGTTTGCTTTTGAGGACTTAGTCATAAATTATTTGCATAGGCCAATGTCCAGAAGAGTTTTTCCTAGGTTTTCTCCTAGAACCTTTATAGTTTCATGTCTTACCAAGGAATGAATTTAAATGTTGTATATATAAGAGTTATGGATCCGGTTTCATTCTTCCACGTGTGGCTATCTAATTTTCCCAAAACCATTTATTGAATAAGGTATCATTTCCCCAGTGTATGTTTTTGCTGAATATGTCAAAGATCAGTTGGTTGTAGGTATGTGGCTTTATTTATAGGTCCCCTATTCTTTTCTATTAATCTACATGTCTATTTTATACCGTGTTTTGGTTACTACAATCTTGTAGTATAATTTGAAGTCTGGTAATATGATGTCTTTAACTTTGTTCATTGTGCTAAGGCTTGCTTTGGCTATTCAAGTTCACATTTAGTTCCATATGAGCTTTAGGATTATCTTTTCTAAAATGAAAAACTTTATGAAAAATGACTTTGGTAATTTGGTAGGGATTGTGTTAACTATATTGATTCTTTTAATCCATGAGCATGGAATGTTTTTCCATTTGTTTGTGTCATCTACAATTTCTTTCACCAAAGCTTTATAGTTCTCCTTATACAGATCTTTCACCTCCTTTGTTAAATATTTTCCTAGGTATTTTATTTTATTTTTATTAACTATTGTAGATGGGATTGCCTTCTTGATTTGGGCCTCAACTAGGTTGTTATTGGTGTAAAGAAGTACTACTGATTCCTGTACATTAATTTTGTATCCTGAAACTTTACTAAATTTCTTTATCAAATCTAAAAGTTTTTTGGTGGAGTCTTTAGTGTTTTCTATATATAAGATAATATTATCCCTGTTCACAATAGGGATAATTTGACTCCCTCTTTTCCAATTTGGATGCCTTTTATTTTTTATTTTGCCTAATTGCTCTGGCAGGGACTTCCAGTGCTGTGTCAAATAAAGGTGGTGAAAGCAGGCATGTTTGTCTTTTTATAGTTCTTTGAAGGAGTGCTTTCAGCTTTACCCCATTAAATATGATGTTGGCTGTGGATTTGTCATATAAGGCCTTTATTATATTGAGGTATACTTCTGTGACTAACTTTTTGAGGATTTTTATCATAAAGAGATGCTGAATTTTATCAAGTGCCCTTTCTACATTTATTTAGGTGATCATGTGATTTTTGTTTATGTGATTTATCACATTTATTGATTTGCGTGTGTTGAACCATCCTTGCATTCCTAGGATAAATCCCACCTGATCATGGCATAATCTCTCTTTGGTGCACTGTTGGATTATGATTGCTAGTATTTTGTTGACGATTTTTGCATTTATGTTCATCAGGAATATTGGTTTGTAGTTTTCCTTTTTGTGAGTGCCCTTGCTTGATTTTGGTATCAGAGTGATACTGATCTCATTGAATGAGTTAGGAAGAATTCCTTCCTCCTCAATTTGTTGGAATAGCTTCAGGAGGATTCATATTAGTTCTTCTTTATATGTTTGGTAAAATTTGACCTTGAATTCATACAGTCCAGAACTTCTTTTGTTGGGAGGTTTTTTTAATTACTGTTTCAATTTTGCTACTCATTATTGGTCTGTTCAGGAGTTCTATTTCCTCCTAGTTCAGTCTTGGGAGGTTGTATGTTTCCAGGAATTTCTCAATTTCCTCTAGATTTTCTAGTTTGTGAGTGTACAGTTGTTCATAATAGTCTTTGATAATCTTTTGTAATTTTGTGGTTTCAGTTGTAATGTCTCCTTTTTCTTTTCTTTTCTTTTTTTTTTTTTTTAGTTGGAGTCTCATTCTGTCACCCAGGCTGCAGTGCAATGGAATTTTCATGGCCATCACAGCCTTGACCTGCTGGGCTTAGGCGATCCTTCCTCCTCAGCCTTCCAAGTAGTTAGAACTACAGGTGTGCACTACCACACCTGGCTAATTTTCTGATTTATTGTAGAGACAACAAGGTCTCACCAGCCTAGTCTCAAACCCCCAGGTTCAGGCAATCCTCCCACCTCAATCTTCCAAAGTGCTGGGATTACAAACTGAGTCACCATGCCTGACCTTGTCTCCTTTTTCATTTCTGCTTGTGTTTATTTAGCTCTTCTCTCTTCTTGGTCAGTCTACCTAGTAATTTATCAATTTTATTTATCTTTTCAATGAACCAACTTTTAGGGCCAGGCATGGTGGCTCATGCCTACAATCCCAGCACTTTAGGAGGTCAAGGCAAGAGAATTGCTTGAGCCTGGGAGTTCGCGACCAACCTAGGCAACATAATGAGACCTCATTTTTACAAAAAAAATTTAAAAATAAATTAGCTGAGCATGGTGGCTCACTTGTAGACCCCAGCTACTCAGGAGGCCAAGGTAGAAAGATCACCTAAGCACAGGACAACAAGGTTATGGTGAGCTATGATCATGACACTGCACTCCAACCTAGGCAACAGAATAAGACCCTGACTCAAAAAAAAAAAAAAAAAATACTAGCTTTTTATTTTGTTGATCCTTTGTATTTTGGGGGGAGGGGAGGACTCTATTTTGCTAAGTTCTGCTCTGATCTTTGTTATTTCTTTTTTTCTGCTTACTTGGGTTTGGTTTGTTCTTGTTTTTCTAATTCCTTGAAATGTAATGCTAATTTGTTATCATTCTACTTTTTTGAAGTAGTAATTTAATGCCGTAGACTTCCCTCTTAGCATTGATTTTGCTATATTGTACAGATTTTGGTATGATGCATTTTTATTTTCATTCATTTCAAAAAACCTTTTAAATTTCCATCTCAACCTCTTCATTGATGCAGTGATTGTTCATGCTGTTTAATTTCCATGTATTTGTATTGTTTCCAAAGTTCCCCTTGGTATTGATTACTAACTTTATTTCACCATAGTCTGAGAAGATACTTTATTATGATTTCTATTATTTAAAATTTGTTGAGACTTGTTTTGTGACCTAACTTGTACTCTGTCTTGGAGAATCTTCCATGTACTAATTAAAATGATGTATATTCTGTAGTTGTTAGGTAGAATGTTCCATAAATATTTGTTCAATCCATGTTTCTTTGTCAATATTCTGTCCTTGATACTCTGTCTAGTGCTGTAGCAGTGTGTTAAAGTCTCCCACTATTACTGTATTGCTGTCTATCTCCTTCTTTAGGTCTAGTAATATTTGTTTTGTGAATTTGGGCGTTCCAATGATGGTTGCATATATATTTTTAGGATTGTTATATTCTCTTGCTGAATCAATTCCTTTGTCATTATATAAATGATATAATGACCTTTGTCTGTTACTACAGCTTTAAATTTAAAGTCTGTGTTATCTGATATAAGTATAGCTACTCCTGCTTATAATATACTTTTAAATCATTCACCAAGATAGATAGATAGATGACAGGTAGATAATAGATAATTTAAAAAGTAAATATGACAAAATGTTAGTTGATGAATCTAAATAAATGGTATATAGTTGTTCATTGTACTTTTCATATAACTTTTCTGTTATTTTTTAAAATTTTCACAATAAAACATTTAGGGGAAACTAGACATATGTATTGTTCTAATAAAATTAAAGTTTTAAAGTAAAACACTTGGCCCAATGTCTGGTATATTCAGCTCTTAAAATTTTCAGTTATCAGCCGGGCTCGGTGGCTCAGCCTGTAATCCCACGCCTTTGAGAGGCTGAGGTGAGTGGATTGCCTGAACCGCGAGTTCGAGACCCGCCTGGGCAGCGAGACCTCATCTCTACAATAAATCAAAAAATCAGCCGGGTGTGGTAGCACATGCCTGTAATTCCGGCTACTCAGAAGGTTGAGGAGGAAAGATCGCCAGAGCCCAGCAGGTCGAGGCTGCGGTGGCCGGGAGCAGCCACTGCACTCTAGTCTGGGCGACCGAGTGAGACTCCAACTCAAAAAAAAAAAAAATTTCAGTTATCATTATTTTTATCATCATCTTTATCATTTCTGACCACATGTCCCTATTTAATAGAAAAGATCATGAGAGACCACTGATTGTTATATCTGGATAATGACAACAACAAAATATCAACCAAAGATAATTTTTGTTCCCCGTTCTACCCATCCAGTGCTGAGGGCCTATGTATAGCCCTGGAAACATAGGCAAAATCGCTTCTCCTCTTACATAATGCCCATGGACCACACCTGAGTGACAGTTCTGGTCACCTCCAGCCTGAGATAGTCCAGAGCTTGACCAATGGCCTTGTTAAAGAACTATAAAGGAAATAGAACCACAGATCCTGAAGGAAAGGTAGTTGAGGGTGCCACTCAAGTGTCACACTTGGTGGATCTGGGTGGGTGATAGGATGTTGCCTAGACCAGGACTGGTCTCTTTGATCTTTACAACATATTGCTCCAGAGTTATATAAGAACCTACACCAACTCCAACCCCCAGGACCATCCCAAGGCCTGCAACCTTCTATGTTATAATTATTTCTTTCTGAATGTGCTACATTCACACCAGGCCCTACTTAATGTTACTGTATTCTGTCCACTTGAGAAGAGTTGAAAGGTCTTCCCAGAATGTATCCTAAACAATTTAATAATTCATATCCTAATAAGTTTGACAGAACTACAGATTTAGATACTTCAGTGTGCACCATCCCTACCCCCGCATCCTGTGTCATTTATAGAGCCTTAAAGAAACTCACTATAGAACCTATCTCAGAGGAGCTTACCTTTCTACATCTCTGTTTTGAAGATCCAGGTTACTTCTAATTGGTGTTTTCTACCTCTAGGCTGAGACTCAAGACTCAGAGTAATATATCATTTGTGTGTGCATACACAGAAATATGTATCACTATATATACAGTCAATCCTTATTAGTCACAGATTCCATGTTTGTGAATTCGTCTACTTGCTAAAATGTATTTGTAACCCCAAAAATCAGTATTCACAGTGCTTTTACAGTCATTTGAGAATAAAAAACATTCAAGTCACCCAATGTACGCTCATTCCCTGCTGAGTTCAAATAGGTGACCCTCTGCCTTCTTGTTTTGACTCTCACACTGTAAACAAGTGTCCTTTTCAGTCTGTTTAGTGTCTCTTTTTGGGGACATTTTTGTGCTTTTTGTTGGTGATTTCACTATTTAAAATGAACCTCAAGCACAGTGTTAAAATGGTGTCTAGTGTCTTAAGTGCAAGAAGCCTGTGATGTGCTACAGTCAGGGTGCAGTGGCTCACACCTGTAATCCTAGCACTTTGAGAGGCTGAGGTGGGAGAATTGCTTGAGTCCACGAGTTTGAGAACAGCCTGGGCAATATAACGAGCTCTCATCTCTATAAAAATCAAAAAATTAAGCCAGGTGTAGTGGTGTGCACCCATAGCCCCAGCTAACAAGGAAGGATTGCTTGAACCCAGAAGGTCAAGGCTGTAATGAGCTGTAATTGTGATACTATACTCCAGTCTGGGCAACAGAGTGAGATTTTGACTCAAAAAAGAAAGAAAGAAAAAGAAAAAAGAAAAGACATGTTAGATAAGCTTCTTTCGGACATGAGTTATAGTGATGTTGGCTGTGAGTTCAATGTTAATGAATCAACAATATATTAAATAAGGTGTCCTTAAAGAGAAACCCACATAAAATAAGGTTGTATATTGATTAGTTGACAGAAATACTATGACCACAGGTTCACAGAAACCTAACCCTGCATTTCCCCTAGGAGCAATGATTCATTATTCACTAATTTAGTGTCTGTGGCAAATTTGTAAAACATACCTTCCATGAATAACAAGAATCAATTGCATATGTGTGTGTGTGTATTCTGTCTCTCTCTCTGTCTCTCTGTCTCTCTCTCTGTCTCTCTCTCTCTCTGTTTCTCTCGCTGTCTCTCTCTCTGTCTCTGTCTCTCTCTCTCTGTCTCTCTCTCTCTCTCTCTCTGTCTCTCTCTCTCTACACACACACACACACACACACACACACACACACACACACACACGCACATTCCAATGTCTTTTTTTGAAAGGTAATATGAACTGGTCCTCCTTTATTTATTTTTTTTAATTTTTTATTTATTTATTTATTTTGATTTGGAGTCTCACTCTTGTGTTCCAGGCTGGAGTGCAGTGGCATGCTCACGGCCACTGCAGCCTCGACCTGCAGGGCTCAGGTGATCCTTCCGCTTCAGCCTTCCAAGTAGCTGGAACTACAGGTGCACGCCACCACGACTGGCTAGTTTTTGTGATTTATTGTAGAAATGAGGTCTCACCGAGTTGCCCAGGCTGGTCTCGAACCCCTGGGCTCAGGCAATCCTCCTCCCTTGGCCTCCCAAAGTACTGGGATTATAGGCTGAGCCACCTGTAATAGGCCACAGCGTCTGGTCTATTCATTTAGTTGTTTAAAACACCATCAAATGGTTACCTTTCCCCAAGGAAACAGTAAAATTCTGGGATATGGCTGAAAAGAGAGGAATGATGTCGAATAAGTAATCAAGCTGGTTGACTAGGTAAGTCAGGGATCACCTCCTTTTTTAGAACTGTTTACAGCTCCTCGGCTGTGAGCCATATCTCTTTTCCCTCTTCACAACCATCACCTCTGAGCACCCCATGTCTCTGACCTGTAATTTTTGTACCCACTGTGGTCCTTCATTGCTGCTCCTTGAATGGACCCAGCTCTGCTGGCTGGGTTCCTACAGACTGAGGGTGAAGATTGTTTCCCATGAAAAGAAAAGGATGAATGTAGGACCCTCCCCAACCCCTTCTGGTCTCAGCTGGGGGGGTCCTCCCTTGTAGAATGTAACAAATATCAAAATAACTCCAGTTACTTTCTCTTGACCCTTGGTCACCTATTTTAAACAGGATTATTTGTTCAATGTCTGGCACATAGCAGGCATTCAACAAATTTCAACATAGTAGGCACTCACCATATTTGTTGAACAAATAAACATCTTAACATAAATAGTCATTCTTTCCCTTGCAAATATGATTCTGAAACATCTGGCCCATTCTGAATGATGGTTTTTTTATTCTTAAGGACACTGTCTTTATTTCCCACCAAAGAAACATATCCTCAAATCTGCAGCAGAAGTCACTGGGTAAAGTTGACTTGAGTTAGTGACCTTGATTTCTTGAAATTGCTGGTACCATAAACAGAAGTACATGGAGGAAGTCAGCAGCTTAGGCAAGTTCAGTCTCAACTTGGCCTATACTGTCACCCCTATTCTCACGGCTGACACCCCAGCCCACACAGTTAGAATTCAGTTTATACCTCTGGCTGTTAATACAGTCCACACAACTGGTACCCAGTCCTGACACCCGGTTGGCACCCCAGTGCACACAGCTGGCACTGCAGCCCACAGATGGTGGCCCAATCCACACAGCTGGCCAGAATCCAGGTCCTTACAGCCGCCACCCACTCTATACAGCTGGAGCTCCAAAGTGGCTGCTGTACCAGCTGGGAAACTCCAATCTGCGCTGGCCCCTAAACACAACTCAAGTCACTCTTCTGTTCTCACTACCCAAAACAAGCCTAAACTACACTTGGAGGGAACTAGGCAAGATGCCTAGGAGAGCTTCCTAACTAAAAGAATTTCAGATACTCCCACAGAGAACCTCTTCGTTTGAAGATTCCCAGAAAAGGAAGCACTATCAGGTTTACTGGATGGCATGAATGTAGTTCTACTCAGAGGCTTCTTGGATCAACTTTGACCTTGAAGGAGCCAGTGCTGAACCAGGTATGGCAAAGTCAAAAGCATGGCTCAGGCCTACCTCAAGAGCAAGGGCCTTGCAAAGATCAGGTTGTGATTCTCATGAAGGTGTAGTGACAGTGGTATGGAGACTCTACATTGTCCAAAGCCCCTCTAGGCAAACTCAGATAAAGATGAACACTGGAATCAGATTTGGAGTACAGAGGAGCATTACGGGAGTCAGGAATGCTGGACCAGACAGTCCACAGCGGCTCTTCTGAGATGGAACAGACTTTGAAAGACTCATATGAACTCATACCTAAGTCTTTATGATCTTGAAACTCCTCTGCTGACTTTTAAACAGACACTTGAATGTGGATGTGGCACCTCTTGAAACACCTGAGAAGAGACCCAGCAAGTGCATCCATAAGCCCAAGCCAGGTTTGTCCATGAGAGACCACCCAGAGGAAGGTAGCTCATTTGAGCTCGTGGTTCTTGGTCATTTACAGCACAGTGGCACTGTCTTTCATTCTCTGTGTTACCTTGGCATGCTTTTTCCCCTCTTTCAACTTGGTTTGCTCACCTGAAAATGAGGATAGTGCTTTTCTCCCAAAAGCTCCAAGTCTGAGTTGATCCAGCTAGATTCTCTTTCTAGGGCATATGAAAGTAAGATGGAGAAACCATGAAATGTAGCCAAGAACAGTCTCCACTTGCCCCCTCCATTTCCACCTTCCATCCTTCTCTACTCTGCTTCATGGCCTCTATCTGTGGATTCATCAACTAGCCCCCGTGACCTCCTGGATTCTAGTGAGATTTGGCCAACCCAAGGCACCAGCCTTGGGAAAAGAGTGGAAAGAGAGAGAAGTCAAGAAATTTATTCTCACAGTTCCCTCCCTTCCAGGCCATAGTTTGGCGGTAGCTGAGTTCCTCTACCTGAAGCCATGATCTCTCCCATTGCTACAGTCATTGCCAGGTTCATCATGCCACTCCCACCCCTTGCCCCTCCAGGTCTACAAGACGAGATGGTTTTCCACATTGCCAGCTCCAGGGTGCTTCAGCGTTCCTTGTTGGTTTCCTGAACCTTGCACTGATTAAACAATCCCTTCCTTAAACTCTCTTTGGTCATCCCTTTTGAGCAGGCCATCTGAGTCTTGCTGAACTTCTCACAATACAGGAAACCAAGCTGGAAAGGCTCACAGATTTAATGACTGAAGATATAATTTGGGGACTGTTATGATGACCCTTGTAGAAGAAGGACTATGTGACCCCAGAGAGTCAAAAGGGCAAAGTAGCTGCCCAATGACTTTCTAGGACTAACAAGGCCTTGCCATGCCATGTAAGTTTCCTTACAACAGACCCCTGTGGTTGAGCTAACTTGAGTCACTTCTGATTATTGTGCTTGTTGGCCCCTGACTGAAACACAGGCCTGCCTTTATCCTCCCAGGAGAGACCTGACTGCCACGTCTTGCAAGAAGTGAAATTTCTAATAGTGAAAGGGTTAGTCCTCACTTAGACAGCAAGTTCTGGTCTTCCACGCATGGTATCCTCAGTACCTAGCCTAGCACTTAGCAGAAAAGTTGAATGAAAAAAAATTACAAGCTGAAAGAACATAAGATGGAGTCAATATACCCAATGAGTAGCCATTTTAACACTGCCTAGTTCTGTCATGTTCTTCTAGCAGTTTACTTTAATTTACCCTCTAATCGCTAACCAAGGACAGAGCCTGTTTTTCAGAGGTAGCCACTGATAAGTGCTTTGCAGCCCCTCCCCAGCTTGTTTTGTAAACAAGTTAACCTAATCAGCCCTTTATGACCTTGGAGACACAGACCTCATCAACATGCCAATAGTCATGTGACTGGCCCACCCATCTGTCATCACCTGACATCAGTACCTGTGCTTGCCTGTCCCCTTCGTGGTAATGTGGAACAGACTACCACCCAGTCCCCTTAACACCCTGTCCCTATCAAGGGGAAGGTTTAAAAGGCAGCTGCCTTTGCTTTGTTAAACCCTGGTGTGGCCACATGGCTCTTTGAGCCATGGCCACCATGCTTCCTAGCGTCGGCCCCCTCCCCTACCTTGGGAAGGTGAATCTCCTCTCTCTCTCTCTCTCTCTCTCTCTCTCTCTCTCTCTCTCTCTCTCTCTGTCTCTCTCTCTTTCTCTCATTTACTTTCTAAACAAACTATATTTTCCAATCGAACTTCTGTGCAATTCTTTGCATCTTTTGGATCACAGATACTCCCCCATCAGGTCTAACCTAACATTTTGGAGGCCCCAGCAAGATTTTAGCCTAACACAAAAGAATTCATTTGTTGGCTTCACAAGCACAAGATTATTACAGAGAAGATTCTCAGTTGTGAAGGACTTTGGGCATTTGCTATTTGGCTGAATACACACCGGAGTCTACTTTCTCTTCTTTCCAAACTGCTTTTGATGTATCAATGTTCTAAGAAATTGGCTGCCCATGGCTGACCAGGAATTCCATCCCAGGCTTAAAGGAGAACCAGAGGAGAAGGAACTTGCTTCTGGGCACACAAGACCTGAGCATTTGCTTTCTAATTTTCAAATGAGAAGAATAAGAAAAAAAGGTTGAAGAAGAAATTTTGACTGGATATAGAGGATAAATATTCCTAAAACTACAGGTTCTCAGAATTAGAAGAATGTTCAATGTTGGCAAGTTCAATTTCTCACAACTGGAGAAAAAAAAAAAAGCTCTCCTTAAATCCTGGGAATCTTCTTGGCATTTCAGAGAGGCTCTATACCTCCTCAGAGTCCTCTACCTATGCCAAAGTTCTGGCACCCAAAAGGAGGCAGGCAGGTGGATGCCCAAGGCTCATCTCTAGATACAGACAATGGGGTGATGATGTCTTCATTGTGGGTCCCACTGGACATGTGGCAACACAGGTAGCACATGGAAGTGGCAGGGGCAGGCTCAGGAGTGAGTAGCCATGGCTGTGTCCTGCCCATGTTCACATGGCATGGGGTCTCACAAGCTTGGCTACACAGGCTCAGTCATGAATGCCCAAACCACCCATGATAGGGTCTTCCTCTTGGCCTGCAACAGATGGGTACAGCTTCCACCATCCTCGGGAGTTTAGGATAGAGCTGTTGCTGCCAAGAATGTGCCATCTCCTCCAGCTTGGCCCACTGGATTGCACCTCCATTGTCAGGTCCATCTCACAGAAGGCTACCAATGGTTTGAACTGCCCTTTCAGTATATTATTTTATCAAGTGTATTTATTTCCTGTAAGATTTGTTCAAGTTAGTCTTCCCCTTTTAGACACTGTAAACCTAAGAAAAAATGCTTAACTAAACGGCGTGATTCCTGAAAAAAGAAGTATAATATTTTATACTAGATTAAATTAGATTAGATGAGATTATAACCCCATTTTATAGATGAGGAAACTGAGACCCAGAGGAATTAAGCCACTTATCAACATCCAAGAAGAGGTGAAGCAAGAATGTGAATCACAGTTGGATTCAAAAGTTCATGGCCTTTCAAGAGTGGCAAGTGTTTGGATGCAATATGAAAGGGTAGCAGGTAGAGGGAGATCAAATCTGCCTGGAAAATAGGAGAGACTTTGAGGAAGACATGGGCTGAGCCTTCAGGGTTAGGCAGGGATTCTTCTGGCCATAAGAGAAAGAGCATTTCAGTCAGGGACACAACAGAGCACTAGCTCAGAGATGCCAGACATCCTGCTGAGTCAGGGACACTGTAGTCATTCTATAAAAGCTGGCCCCTACAATAGCAGCACCCACTTTGGATCAGATTCTAAGTTCATTCAACAAATGTTTAACAGTGCCTCCAAGTTGCCCGGCTCTGTTCTAGGAGCTTGAAACACAGCCTTCAACAAGATAGATGGAACTCCCTGCCCTGGAGAAACTTACATACCAATGAGGAAAACAATAAAAACAATAGATAATTAACTCTATAATGTGTTAGGGGATAAATGTTGTACAGAAAAAGAAAACAGGGAAGAGGAATTGAGTAAGGAGTTCTGGAAGAATAAGATGGTGAGAGAAGACTACCTAAGAAGGATATTTGAGCAAAGACTTGAAGGAGCAAGAGAGCAAGCCTTTGAGATATTTAGGGGAAGTGTATTCTAGGCAGAGGGACTAGCCGTACAAAGACCCTGAGGCACTCTGGGTGTTTGAGAAATGCCAAGGATCCAGTGGAAGAAGTGAGAAGAAGGCAACCAGCTTGAATGGACTCTAGGGTGTCCCAACTGAGGCACCTTTCTATACTTTAGTCTCTTCACCTATGTAAGGGGTGCAACTTCCCCGGCCCCATGCCTATGATTCCCACTTCCTCTACCCTGGATTCTGAGTCTTCTTCTATCTCAGTAAAAGGAGCCTCAAATAAAATCCAAGGGAAGCTGGCTGGGAAGTCAGGTCAGGGTAGCACAAAGAAGGGGACAAGGCCAGCAGGGAAGTGAGGGGTAAGCTACAGTCTAGAAAAAGAAGAGCAACAGACTATCCTTGTATTTTCTGGACACGACTTGTGGGATAGGAGGAAGGAGGGAAGAAGAGAATAGGGAGGACGCTGAGTTAGCTTCCTCAACCCCGGGGCTGCCATATTGGCTGGGAAAGGAAGAGGCTGGGTGGGAAAGTCAGTGTCAGGGTGGGGTCTCATCCCTGCGAAGTGGGTGCTCCTCCCCCACTCCAGGCCAACAAAAGAAGGGAGTTTGTGTCCTTTAAAAATAGGGCTGCTAAAGGCATCTCTCAGACCCCAACTAAGTCCCCAACTCTGCAATTACACCCTGGCTTTCTTCTGCCATGTCTGCCCCTTATCCCTCCCCTGCCTGCCCATAAAGTCACAGCTTCTGCAAGCTTCCAGCCCCACCCCCACTCCCAATATAGGATCTGGTCAGCTGGACTCGGGCATAGCATCCCTGGGGCTGGAGAGAGGGCTGCCATTTCCTGAGGCTTGACGCTCAAGGTGGCAAACCTCTGACTTTTAGAGATGCCCCAAGGGAGGGACCAAGGGGAGGGTGTCCCAACAGAAGATAGGCATGCATCCACTTGAGTTATCCTGGCTCTGTTCCTTAGTTCTCCAATAAAGAAACTAAGAGACTGCGTTGTGCACAGAGAGGCTGAGACACAGAGAGAAACAGGAACTGTGGACAAGTGGCACAAGAATGAGCAGAACAGAGAGAAAGCAAGACAGCAATATGGGGATAGAAATAGAAGTGGAGTAAGAAGAGAGCTTGAGACAAAGATAAAGGCAGAAAAGTAGATGTAGAGAGAGGGGTGATGGAGAAATGGAAAATGGAGAAGAAGGGGAGAGGCCAGTAGAGAAAGTGACAGAATTCGAGGGAAGGACAAAGAAAAGTGTTGAGAAAAGCAAGGAGATGGGGACAGAGGACAGAGAGATGAGACACAGACAGAAATTCTGGGCCTAACAAGGGCTGTTTCTGCCATTGCACCCCCTCATCTGCTTTCAGAGGCCACAAAAGATATAGAACCGAGGTCCCTACCCCCAGATTCCCAGTAAGGCCCCTAGGAGGAGACCTCAAACTCCCAAACATCCTTTGTCATCCTCCTGTCCAGGTAGAATACCCTCTTCCAAACCTCCCCCTTCCGGCAGATGCCTAGGACGGGGTGGTCACCCCAGGGGCAGGCAATGCAGGATGTGTTGTCTGCAGAGATTCTTAACACAGTCATAAAACCAACTAAAAGCCAGTCTCTTTTATTTTTAACTGACAGGGAATGCTACATGCTTTTTATCATGTATAACATGATGTTTTAAAGTACATATCCATTGTGAAATGGTTAAGTCTGGATAATTAACTAATGCATTAGCTCACTCTCTATATTTTTCAAGAATATAATACATCATTACTAACTACAGCCACCTTGCTGTACAATAGGTCTCCTGAAATTTATTCTGCCTAACTGATTGTAATCATGTATCCTTCAGCCAATAACTCCCCATCCCCCTCTCCTCAACCACTCCAGCCTCTGGTAACCACCAGTATCTTTTCATTGTTATCAGGTACTAACAATTCTAAACATCATCAATGATACAATACTCTTTCCCCCTAAATTCTTTTGTTAATAAAATGCTATCAAGTGCTGTGGCTACTGTTGAGTTTTTATATATATTTTTAATAGATAAGTGCATATAATATATGTTCAGATTAACTAGTTTTGATTGCTTATCCCTTAATGTAGGTTGATCCAGATCCCTTTCAATTGTACATTTGTCCCCACTCCCAGGGATTCAGCTGCATGTTCAGTTCCAGAGTGTTGTGACGCTCAGGATCATTCAAGCTCGCTTCAGGAGCAGTTTATGTCTCCAACTCCCGTGATACTACACATTTCTGTGTTTAAAGAGACGTTTCTAAATAAACAATGATAGAGCAGTGATGGTGAAGCAAAGAAACTGAACTTGAGTTACTTCAATTCAATTCTGTCATTCTATGAGGCTACATGGAATTTTTATTTGTGCATAAATTTTTAAAACAGTGAAATAGAATGCAAACGCAAGGTGAACCATCTTCACTTTGGAAGTGCAAATTTTAGCTCATACACGAACTATTTTATTGGATTTGAATCACGTTTTTAACATTAAAATAAATTCATTTTTAATCGTTGCTTGTTTTGAAATGAAAGAAGGAATCAAGAGAGCAGAGATTGTAATGTTATTATTTGTTATTGTGACAGACAAATATGTAACTATATGTTTTTCTTCCTTTTTCAAAATACACATTAATAATCACAAACTACATGATTATATATATGAAATTCAATAAAAGAAACATTTTACTGATTTCCTTCTCTGGCCATTTTTTTTTTTTGTTTCATTTCATGACTAGTACAGAAAACAATTGTGTTGAATAGAGGAGGGAGACTGTTTAAAAGGTGACCCACTCCAGATGTCAAGTGTGCCACTGCCCCTGCCCACCTTTCCACTGGACCGGATGGATCCCCATCCTTCACACTCCACTCATCCTTCAGCCGGAGCCTCGGGCGTCTCCCTTCTCTCATTCCTCAAAGTAACAGAAAGTGATCTCTGAGCAGAGTGAGCCATCAGATTGCCTGGAGAAAGGGTTTTCCAGACAGAGGAAACAGCCAATGCAAAAACCTGAGGCAGGAAGGCAAGTAACCCCAGGGCATCTGAAAGCCTTTCCCAACTTTTGATTTTTGCTTATCAAATTTCCAAATTGCCTTTAGATGTCCTATCAAAGGTCACTTCTTCCAGCTAGCCTTTTCTGAGCCCCCTCCCATCCGACATCAAATCCACCATTCTAAGCTCTCATAGTTCCCTAGACATGGGTACATGGGTCATTGTTTATAATCACTCCCTATACATGGGCATGTGAGTCATTGTTTAATTAATATCTGTCTACGTTTTCAAACTAGCTGGTTCACATTTAACACCACGCTACCTTGTGCATTGGCCTCTCTCCCCTGGGTAAGGGCAAAAATAGACACGGCCATTTCTTGCTCTCTGACTGACCACTTGGAACATGGTTCAATATCATTGATCAGGTTACAGCTTTATTCAGTGTAATCACGTCTTCCTGAGACTACTGCCTCATTCCCTTGATTGGACTTGGGTGTTTTGTCATCACTCAAGGTGGGTCTCTACC
The DNA here is from genome assembly GCF_000164805.1 of Carlito syrichta. NCBI lineage: Eukaryota > Metazoa > Chordata > Mammalia > Primates > Tarsiidae > Carlito > Carlito syrichta. The sequence goes on along the minus strand of NW_007245657.1, from coordinate 80,450 downwards.
TTCTCAAGATGCTGATTTATTCCAACACATGTTGAATCTTCATCATTTCACTCTCAGAGGTTGTTCTGAATTTAGCAGTCTACTTATATGCCCTACACATGACCCTTTCACAAGGAAATTGCTTCACCCAGATGCCTGCTGCCCGTCCAGCTTCCATGTTTTATCTTACCTGACCATCCTTTTAACCTATCATATTTCAGTGAGGCAGGGTACAGACACCTAACCGAAACCAGAACCACCTTAGATCCAGAAGCAGCCACTTCCAAGTCTTGTGGAGCTCAGCCCACTCCTCTTCTGTTCTTGGATTGACTTGAGGGCTCCTTTCTCTCCATGGGCATTCTTAAAATCCATGGGCTAGTCAGAGACCATGTGGCCTGGCTTACAAAAGAAAAAAACAAAAGCCTGAATCAATTTAATCCTCTTTCTTGAGAATATGATCCAAGGGGGGAAAAAAGTTTTCCAGTTAGTAGCTAAGGAAGCATTTAAAAGGATACCTTGATTTGGGACAATGGTAAACCAAAGTCAAATGCAACAGAAAATTACAAAGAAAGGGAGGAAGCAGGCACTGGGTGGGAACAGCTGATACATGTTAGTGACAAGAGTAGGCAAGGGGTTCTGCTGCTGGAAGAATCCAGAACCACCTTAGATCCCAAAGCAGCCACTGCTTCCTCTCTTTGTAGTGCCCAACCCAGTGACTCCTTCTGTCCTTAGATTGTCTTAAGAGTTTCCATCTCTCTGTGTGAATTCTCAAAATAACCACCCTTGCTTAAATCAACAATACTTACTGAACATCTACTACATGCAAGATGGTATCTTAGGTACTAGGTATATAGCAATGAACAAATCAGCCAAAATCCCTGGTCTCCTGGGACTTGAATTTTAGTGGGAAAACACATAAATACATAAGCACATAAACAAAAAATGTGCAATATGTCAGATTGCAATTGGGTAAGTAATGGGGTCAAGAGAGTGCAAAGATTCTTCCACTTTTGGAACTATGGCTGAGATACTCTGAGGGACTCTTCTACTCAAAAACAATTGCATATTGCACAAAACATAGTTTTCACCACATTATTGGGCTCTCAGGAGATGGGATAAATCTTCAAGGGCCTGGAAGAAAAAGGCCATGAACTATGAGCAATGGTGAGTTGCCAGGTTGCAAAGAGTGCTGCCAGCACAGTAGGAGACCTGAGTCTGAGACTCTCAAACTTAGTCAAGAGGCCTAAAGGGGGATAAAAAGATGTCTGGTTGATCATGCCTCTTGTGCCTGGCAGAAGTAAATGTAAATCTTCTCTGGAAGAAAGCATTCTCAATTTCTTGACCTAGATTTTCCCTAGATTGAGATCAACTGCATGTAAACTCACATTCAAAGATCACCAAACACACAAGGGAACAAAGCACCAAGAATAAGAGCAGAATCAATAAACAATAGATCTGATCCTCCCCTTCCTCACCACCTCTCCAAAGACTTCAGATACTGGAATTATGAGACATAGAATAGAAAATAACTTCATATGTAAAGCTTGAAGAAGTGTAGGACAGAACCACAAAAATGAGATTACCAAAAAAAAAAAAAAAAAAACAACAATGAGACTACAAAAAACAACAATCAGACAGATTTTAAGAATGATTAGCAAGAGTAGAGGATCGTCTCATATAGGGAAATCAAGGGTGCTTCTCTGTTGAGTCAGCATTTGAACAGAGACCTGAAAGATGTAAGAAAATGAGTCACACAGACACCTGGAGGTAGAGTGTTCCAGGTAGAAAGAATCACCAGTGCACATAAGAGTGCCCTTGATGTGCTCAGTAAACAGAAAGCAGGCGCTCTAAGATCAACTGAGGGAAGAGATGAAGACAAGGCGGTAACAGAGATAAGGAGGCAAGACTGTGTGTTAGGCATGTGGATGGTGACAAGAACTTGTCAGTTTTAGTCTAACTGAGACAGGGGAGCCCCTGAAGAAACTGAGCAGAGGAATGACATAATCTAATTTTTCTTTTTAAAAAAATCACACTGGCTGCTATTTGATAAACAGAAAAGAGGGGGAAGAGGCTATAGTGGAGGCAGGGAGACCAGCTGGAGACTTTCATAGTCATCCAGGCAAGACAAAGGAGTGTGGCTTAAACTAGGAGAATAGACTTGAAAATGGTGAGAAATGAAACACTAGGGATATATTTTGAGAAGTTTTCATTGATTGATTGGAAGTTGGATGTGAGAGAAAGAAAAGAACCAAGGAAAAGTCCAAGATATTTGATCTGAGTAAGTAAAAGAATAAAGTTGCCATGTAACTGAGATACAGAAAACTGTATAGCTGGGTATATACCCAAAGGAGCATAAATCGTTCTGCCAAAAAGACACTTGCACTCGTATGTTTATCGCAGCACTATTCACAACAGCAAAAACATGGAACCAACCTAGGTGCTCATCAGTAGTGAACTGGATAAAGAAAATGTGGTACAAGGACAGAGACACGGCACGGGGGGTCAGTTGAGTGAGAGACGAGCAGGACTGGTGTGAGGGCTTCCTCTCCCGGAGGTGCAGCAAGAGAAAAGAGTTAGCCATGTCGTCCTTGATCAGAAAGGTGATCAGCACTGCGAAAGCCCCAGGGGCCATTGGTCCCTATAGACAAGCTGTTAGTCGACAGAACCCTCTACATTTCAGGACAGATTGGCATGGACCCTTCAAGTGGGCAGATTGTGCCAGGAGGGGTAACAGAAGAAGCTAACCAAGCTCTTAAAAACATGGGTGAAATTCTGAAAGCTGCAGTCTGTGACTTCACTAATGTGGTAAAAACAACTGTTTTGCTGGCTGACATAAACGACTTCAATACTGTCAGTGAAATCTACAAACAGTATTTCAAGAGTAGTTTTCCTGCTAGAGCTGCTTACCAGGTTGCTGCTTTGCCCAAAGGAGGCCAAGTTGAAATTGAAGCAGTGGCTGTCCCAGGACCTCTCACAACAGCATGACTATAAGTGGGACCAGTGTTGTTTAGTCTGGAATTTTTCACATCTTAATTTTTACAATTGATATAACATCTTAATTTTTAGTTGATGAAACTATAAGTCTGATAAATATCTGATGTTAGGGGCATACCAGGACAATCATATGATAGGGAAAGTTGAGCATGAATCGAAGAATAGATCATGAATCCAATGTTATAAATTATACTTATGTATATCCATATTACTGGATATAGGAAAGAGATACTCATTACCTAGTTACTCAGGTAAATCAAGGGGAAATAACACGTAGGAAAGACGAGGTACTGTTCTAGAGAAATAACCAAGAACACACCTAATTTAAACTAATCTAATGACGTGAAATACTTAGTTCTCATGTCAGATATGTGATTCTGCTTTTACTTGATTAAAGCATTTAAATTTGAATGGTAGGAATCAAGGAGAAAAAAGTGGACCAAAACTTTATATAATTAATATTTTCTAATGGAAATAAAATAAACATGCAGATATCCTTTTTTTGAACAGCTTATTTTTGAACAGCTTTAATTTATGCATTAAGACATATTGCCTAATAAAGGAAGGGTGTGAAGTTAACTATTTCATTTCTCAAAGCTTACTCCTGACTTTGCAAGTTTTTGTAAAGTCTGTGAACAGTTTTAGACAATTATTACGTGAAAACCTCCATGTTGTAGAATAAATTCCAACATATAATTCTATACTTGTAGATTAAAAAGTAAAAGTCGACCTGGCATGGTGGCTCATGCCTGTATTCCCAGCACTTTGGAAGGCTGAGCAGGGAGGATTGCTTAAGTCCAGGAGTCCAAAACCAGCCTAGGCAACATAGTGAGACCCCGTCTTTAAAAAAAAAAAAAGGTAAAAGTTCCTTTCACTCATTCTCCATTACATTTACTTCCCCAAAGAGAACGAACCACTTGCTAAGGGTTTTGGTTGTAACTGACACCTTTCTATTCATTACATACTTGATTACCTGGTTTGGTTTTATCTTAGTGACCTAAAAAAAGTTTATTGTTGTAACTATCTGTCCTCAAATGTTTAATAGAGTTTGCTTATTAAAAAGAAAAAAGGAAAGAAAGAAAATGTGGTACATATACATCATGGAATATTACATATCCATAAAAAGGAAGAAATCATGTCCTTTGCAACAACATGGACACAGCTGGAAGTCATCATTCTTGGTGAATTACCACAGAAACAAAGAACCGAATACTGCATGCTCTCATTTACAAGTGGGAGCTAAACACTGGGGACACACAAGCATAAAGATGAAAGTGATAGACACTGGGGACTCTTAAAGGGAGTAGGGAGGGTAGGGAGCAAGGGTAAAAACCATCGATTGGGTTCCATGCTCACCATTTGCGTGACCAACTCAATAGAAGCCCAAACCTCACCATCATGCAATAAACCCATGTGACAAACCTGCACGTGTATCCCGTAAATCTAGAATAAAAGTTTAACAAAGGAAAAGAAATAAGAGTCTAGTGTGGAACATATTAACACTGAAATGTCATCAGTCATCCATGTGGAAAGGGCAAGTAGGGCAGCCAACATGAGTCTGGGCTCAAAAGATGATGTCAGGCTAGAGATGAAAACTGTGGAGTCATCAGCATCCAGATGGTATGTAAAGCCATACTATGGGATGAAACTACTGAAGGTTGGGTGTAAATAGAAATGAGAAGAGGTCTTGAGGTTGTGAGGGCAAGATGGATCCAGAAAAGCCTGAAAAGGAGAAGTCAATGAAATAGAAAGAAAAGCAAGGGGATTGATGACCAGAAGCCAAGTGAGGAAAGTGTTTTAAGAAAAGGGGAGTGCTCAGCAGGGGCAGAGGCTTCTGGGAAGTCAAGTGGAATGGCTCCTGAGAACCACCAGTTTCTGAGATTAACCATCGGATGTAACAACACACAGCCCTTCAATTGACAAAGCTGTTTTATTAGAGACTCAAGGACTGGAGTGAGCTAGGAGAGAAAGAGAGGACAGAAAGTATATACAGAGAGAATAGGTGTCTCATGAGGAGTTTTGCTATGAAAAGAAGCAGGAAAATGGGACGGAAAGTAAAGGAAGAAGTGAAGGTCAAGGTTGGTTTCTGGCAACCAAAAAGAAGACTTGAGTATTGGTTGATGTCCAAGGCCAGGCGAAGGCAAGAGGATTGCTTGAGCCCAGCAGTTCAAGACCAGCCTAGGCAATATGGTGAGACTCCATCTCTACAAAAAAATTTTAAAAACTGACCCAGTGTGGTGGTGTTCACCTGAAGTCCCAGCTTCTGGAGAGGCTGAGGCGGAAGGATAACCTGAGCCCAGGAAGTCAGGGCTTCAGTGAGCCATGATCATACCACTGCATTCCAGCCTGGGCAACAGAGTGAAATCTCCTCAGCTCAAAAAAAAAAAGAGTAATTGATGTCCACATCACAGGGCTTTCTGACTTGACACCTGTGCACGACTGCAGAACTCAATAACTTTGTTGCCACCTTTGGGGACAAGGTGGAGTGTAGACGCCAAGGCAACAGGAAGCTCCCTCACTTCCCATCTCTCCATTCCTAGCAGGGCTCTAGGAACTCCCAAGCTGCTGCCGAAGTGACTTGGAAATCCAATTGGAGGAAAGCTCTGCCATTGGAATTATAGCCAGAGCAGGCCTCACCCCTCATTACCCTTTGTGATCAGGGCAGGGAAAACGCTGCTCAAAAGAAGTGTGTAATTGATAAAGTGAAGTAATGTGGGGGGGGGGTTGCCATCTGGGGAGAGGAATAATTTTATTATTTCATAGCTCTTTTGGCAGTCTAGCGTGCAGGCGAGGTGGGGGCATGTAGCAGCAAACACAATCTAATCTACTCCCTCAAGGATTGACAAAGCAAAGGCCTAGCCTTGAAGATTTCCAGTAAATATTTGCAGTAAGGGAAAACATCTGGTGATTTCTCTTACACAGATTCTCTTTTACAGGAAAAGGGAAATGGAGCAGACACAAGGACCGGGCACCCCTTAGGAACTGGGCTGTTGATCATCACTATGCTGAATACTCTATACACGTTTTGTCATTTAATTCCTAGAACCACCACCCACACTCTATGCCAAGGGTTTAATTATCTTCATCTTACAGATGTGGCCCGTAAGTGAAGAGTTGCCAAAACAGGAAACATTTATTGAGAACTGAAGACGTGCAGGCACTGAGTTCATGCATGGGGTTATTTCATCAATCCATACAATGATTCCATCAGGTAAGTACTATTATTATCTCCATTACACAGACAAGCAAATGGAGGAACAAGGAAGCTTGCTCAAGATCACATGAACAGAAAAGCTGCCTCAAAGTGACTTTGTACAAGGCAAAGTTTTCACAGCTTCTAAATGGCAGAGCTTGCATTTAGACCCAGAGAGTCTGGGGTCTCTGATTCCAGAACGTATGGCCTTTCTCTACACTGTGCTACCTCCTGCCATTTATCTGTCTCCCCACAACAGGCTGACCCTGAAAGGTCTAAGGCATGTGACGAGAGCCTGTGAGCCTGTATACATCAGAGCCCTTGACCCCTGCATCCTGCAACCCTGAATTTCCTCTCCGGTGAGCCTGCAGGAGAACGTGGAAGACCGTGCCATCCCCAAGGAGCTGGAGAGTGTGCACCCTCCAAGCCTACCAGTTTAAGGATGCCCTGAGCCTCTGCAGTTGCCCTTGTCTTCTCTCCATCGTGTCTTCCCCAAGCGGCACACAGGACCTGGGATGACTCTGCTAGGTGAGAGAAGATTTTCTGTTAAGTTTTCAGGAAATTACTTGCACAATAAACTTGACTTGCAGTTCAAGACACAGAAAAAAAAATTCCAGTCGCACTATTTACTTGAAGTTTTTGGACAAACTGCTTTCCCTCTGAGGTTCACTTTCTTGCCTAAAAATGAGTCCGGATCTCTTAGATGTTCAGATGGGACGAAGTAAGGCCAGTCCCTAGCTCCATACCTGGAGTATGATGGGACTCCACAATGTCACTGTCCTGCCTCTTCCTCTCCCCATTCCATCTCTAACATGAGACTCATTCTGCATCCTTTGTAAGGCTGTTGTGAGCGTGAAACCATCAAAAGTGAATATACAAAAACGATCGACTCTGTGTTGCCAACATGAAGCCTCAGCCTGTGCATAGTGAACTGGGGTGACTGGAAAGAGACTCCAGCCCATTTGGTATAGTCAGGCCTCACCCAGGCCCGTGATCTTGGGTCCTGGCTGGACTTTGCTGCCTTTTGTCACAAAAGTTCTAAAGGACTCTAAGGGAAGGACTCAGCATGCACAGAGAAGCCAAAGTGATCTTTCTAGAAGGCAAAGCTAAAAACTCTTCAATGGCTCCCTGTGGCCCTGAAGATCAAGTTCAAATCTTTGAACATATTTTACAAACCTTTGTGATCTGGCCTGTGTCCATTTCCAGCCTCCCTCTGTCACACTCTCGCTCCTTGTCTATACTCCAAACACTCCTGAATTTCTTTCAGGCTGAGTTCATCTCTTTATCCTACATGAGGGCAGAAGGGTCAGGTCTGTGCCTTTTTTGCTCATTATTCCATTCTCAAAGCCTAGCACAGCACCTAGCAAATAGTAATATTTGAGCACATTACTTTTATAAGCAGAAAAATACGTTATTCAGGCCACCAAATGCTAGAGAATGACAAATGTCACTTTCTCTAGGAACTGCACCACCCTGCTTAACCTGGTAAGCCAATGCAGGGTTCTGAGCCCCACTACTGCAAACACAGCAGTTCTGACCCCAGCTAGACCTCAAGGCATTGGGGGAGGTGAAGGGAGACGGGGTAATACAGACTAGTATCTATAAGGTTTAGCGTACAGCTGTCTCCAGTGCCAGAGGGAATGTGTGCACATGGGTGTTTCTCTCCTGCTGTCTCTCATAGATTCATCTGCATGCCTCTAGATGGCGCCATGCCTGTAGATGAGGGTGCACAGGTCTCTATGCAACGCTCTGAAACCAGGGGTAATCTCTGTGCTTGTGTATTGATAGGAGTAGGACAGGTGCTTTTTAAAAGTCCTCCCTAAGTGCTTCCATCTCTTCCCCCAAATCTCTTCTCTCTTGTGCCAGCACTTGGCTCTTTTTCTCATTCCAAACCCCACTAATATTCCTCTCCCCTATAGTTCAGAGTAATTCAGCCTTATTCTTAGATCCACATACCCCATTCAATCTCTTGCTTAGCAAGACTAAAGTTCTTTGGTTAATAGGCCCTACCTCCTTTAGAAGGCAATTTTTTCTATAATCTATTTTACTTAAGGATAATCCCAGAGGTCTCGCCCAGTCCTCAGCTCAAGTCATTTATCAAAGTAGCTTTTCCAAGCACATCTATCATTTGGTCCAAGAATCTTTCATTCCAGCTGCTTAGAGGATAACATGAACAATAATACTTTCTCTTTAGTGTTACAAACCCATACATAAAATCAAGGCGGGGTCCTCTCTCATCCAGCAGTTCTGTAAGTGATGCTGTTTTCATGAACCTAAGCATGGAAAGAGAGAGGAAATTCATGCTGGGTGAGCACCTATGGTTGTTCAGCTTATTCCTTGATGATTTATGACACTGTCTTTTTCTATCTTCACAACATTATTCCTAGACTTAGAGAAAGAGACTGAGGGTCAGGAAGGGTAAGTAATTTGTCCAAGGTCACAGAGAATGAGGGACAGACCTAGGACTTGAACTTAGGTCTTGCTGACTCAGTGGGTCCATACTCTTCCTACTATACCAGGATGCCTCCTCTCAATATATCTAAATGCACTGAGGTCAACATAGTACAAGGGATCTTCCGTGTGTATAAAATATGTAAGTCATATTTTGGGAGAGGGAGACAGATAAAGAAAGAAAAGATTGGGGTGTAATAAATAAGGAGGCATAATCACAGCATGCTGGAACTGGGCAAGGCCTCTGATTATTCTGTATAACCACCTCATTTTACAGATAGGGAAACTGAGGTCCAGAGAAAAGTGACTTGCCCATGGCCACACAATAAACTATTGCCAAGTCAAACCAGAGATCTAGTCTGGCCAACCTCTTTTGACAACATTCTCCTTCTGTTCTGCAAATAATGTATATGTTATTCTAATGCTGACTTGTGGCAAAGTCCCAGTGTCTTCCAGAAATTGAAATCAAGATTGTGTCTGTCCCAACCAGGAAAAACTGCTACAGGAGCTCTCCCCTGGAAGCCCCCACAGGGGGCTTGTGCTCATTACTCCATGACTGAAAGCCCCACCTGAAAAGTCACATGTGAGGATCAGGACTGTTGTTATGGATGCTAAGTATTGGTCAACATCCTATTTGGAAGTGCAGGAACCACTTCTTGTTTTACACTGGAAAAGGCTGGAGTGTTTCCCATCTCGGCATTCAGATCTTTCTCACAGGATGGGGCAGACCTAAGGCTGCTCACGGGAGGGCCAGTGACAGGATGAATACCCCTGCAGGCCAGCTTTGGAGCTAGCCCAGACCTCTCCATCTCTGGTGCAGTGCGGCATTCCCCAGAACCCAAGACCAAGTGCAAAAAGATATGCCTTTGGCTCAGTATGTAAAAACTCTCCAGCAATAAATTTAAGCAATTCCATTCGGGGCTCTCACAATTTCCTCTGCTCAGACAAACTGCTTTTTATTTCAAACGTTCCTGAAGGAAATTGGCCAATTGCTTACTTCAACTGTCAAGGCCATTATGCTGAGCCTAGTGGTAGGACACAAATTCAACCTGGGGATTACTCTAAGTTGGATTCTTGAGAATCTGGCCAGTAGAAGAGGGGTCCAGCCCAGAGGGTCTGTGGACACTGACCCCTTAGGAAAGCATCAAAACTCCCATAGAAGAGATCAGAGGTAATGGGGCCAGGACAGGGCTCTGGAGAACTAGGAATAAGAAAATGTAACAACATCCAGTTTGGCCCTTCAGATAGACAATTACATTCTAGATCCAAGGGGGCAAGGTGACCTCCAGCCACCCTGGGATGACTTCAGCAGTCAAACAGACCTACTGGAGAAGGCAGGAGGTAGCATCAGAGTCCGAGGATTCTGATCATGACAAAAGCAGCTCTATATATTGAACATTTTTACATGCCAGGTATTGTGCCAGGCATTTGACACACACATCTGCAGCAAATCCACACTCCTTACCATGTTCCTTGAAACAGTGCCTGGGACATGGTAAGCACTATAAAAGTGCTAGGAAATGTTGTTGATGTCATTGTCATTGTTAACAAAGGGCATCCAATGAACTCCCAAGCCAACCCTCACTGGCTTGGAATAGACAGCCCGATCCTATATGATCTTAAGACACCCTACGATATAGTTTGGACACTGATCTCTTCAGATCTCATATAGAAATGTGATCCCCAGTGCTAGAAGTTGGGCCTAGTGGGAGGTGCTTGGGCTATGGGGGCAGATTTCTCATGAATGGCTTGGTGTCTTCTGCATGGCAATGAGTTCACGCAAGATCTGGTTGCTAAAAAAGTATCTGGGGCCTCCCACCGCCCCACCTATCTTGCTTCCACTCACAACATGTGACACACCTGCTCCCTCTCTGGCTTTTCACCATAATTGTGAGCTTTCTGAGGCCTCACCAGAAGTAGATGCTGGCACCATGCAGAACCATGAGTCAAATAAACCTCTTTTCCCAGCCTCAGGTATTCCTCTATAGCTACGCAAAATGGACAAACACACCCTAGCATCCGAGATGCTCTTGACTGTCGGCATCGACCATTTGGATTGTCCCCAGTTTGGGTCACTTGTGCAATCCCTCTGCTCCCTGACCCTGAAAGATGATACTTTCTGAACACCTCACTGCCTGGGAGCCCAGGCAGGCTGGCTCAGAAATGGCTCACATTCAGCCACCTGCACAAAAAGGAGTGCCTCTCCCATCCTCACCCCACAGCAGGAAAGGTTTCACCTGACACTTCAGAGAAAAGGGAGAAGGAATATACTTTTTCAGTCATAGCAGAGTTGTGGTGAGTGACTCCTGACTCCCACATTGCCATGACAACACCTGGAAGGCATTCCTGGCTGAGAGCCGAGACCCAGACAGCCTTTGTTCGTGCTATGAAGCAGAGTGGCTGTCTCAGGTGAACGGGTTCTGGAAAGGCTTCTTCAAGCTTTGGAGAAGGGAACACACAAGGACACCATAAATCAATCACTCCCCCTTCACAGGGGTGGCCTGGTGGGGCTGGGTGGGACACCTGATGGTTAGAAGCAGGTATCCTGGTGACCAGTCACTTTTGAGATGTGCCTTACTCAGGACTTCTGAGCTCCACTTTATCTCTTTCCCTCTAAGTGGGCACCTGCTGCTTCCTTTCTCTCCAGAGCCTGCTCCCAAGTGGGTCTTGAAATGTTGATCTGACTCATCAATACCAAAACTGGATTAGAGTCATAAGACTACACTGAGCACCTATCCTGGCACTTAGACCAGAGACAGGAAATATAACAATTTTTTAAAAAGCATATCTGATACATAGATTCCCTAGAAAACAGACCCTAAGGGAGAACTAATGCCAGAGACTCCATCAATACACACATCCAAAGAAAGAGTAGAGTGAATAAGAGAGGGATGGGTTAATCAAATCTAGCCCAAGCCATTAGAGACTTGGAGACATTGCTAGATGTGCAATGATATGGAGAAAACTGTATTCACAAAACTCTTCTCAGGGAGAATATTCTTTGTACTTGGAAAAGAAGACTTTGCCTGAGCAATTGTGGGAATGAATGAAGCCTCAAGCCATGTGCTTAAGAAATAATGGGTGACTTACAACTTTCCAAGAAGGCTTAGTTTGGTTAACCACAGCACTTCTGTTTTGCTGAGTGGGGTATACAAGTTTGGGGGAGAGCTGAACTGCTCAGGACAAGAGAGAAGGGGCTGGAACCACTCAATTTGTTCTATTTCTCCTCCACTAGGGGCCTCATCAGACTGCCTATGAGTGTGAGTACCAGTCACATTTCATCTTTGTATTGTTTTGTATATGAGGGGTCTCAGGAAAAGTCTAATTCCTTTTCTGAATTGTGGTGGTTCGATTTGGTGCCTGATTCTCATATTTTCTATGGTTTGGGCTCAAGGCTGGTACCATGACCCACCTGCAGAGGGACCTGGTAAACTCATCTTTGTCAGCCTGGAGCGGGGGAGATTATGGACCACTATATGGAACAACTTTCTATGTATCAGAACTACTCAAGGAAAGAGTAGGCTGATTTATAGGCGGTGAGCTCCCTGTCACTGGAAAGGTTCAAGCAGAAGCTGGATAACTACCTGGCGGAGAAGTTGTAGAGAAAAGTCATCCTTGAAGTTCTTTCCCAGTCACGAATCTATGATTCTGTGCTCTTGAATGGCCTCTCCACCTAGGACAGGCTCCCCGTTCCGAAGCTTTTAGTGCCCTCATCACTCTGAGCATCCATTTCCTTGGCAGAAAATACTGTGCCAAATGGCAGCAGAAGTCTGCTTTCTCTCTGTTTTCCTGTGCATGTTTCCTCCCCAGTGGCAGGCAACACCTTCCTTGTTCTCTCTGCTCTAAACACAACTTGGGTTTAGTTTATTTTTAAAGAAAGCTTGTTATCCTCCAAGAAATAAATAAAGATGTTGTAAGTAAGCAGACAAGGCAGGAATCCAGGCATCTGCAGCTCTCTCCCCAGGATTTCATTTCCTGGGGAAATGCCCAGTAGGGATCACTCTAGCCTGTCCTCAAAGAGGTAATAAACCACAGAGGGCACAAAACTTCTGTGCCTCTGCCCCAGTAACAAAGGCAGGCCTACTGCTAAGGACAGAGGACCTCCTGGCAGAGGAAAGCCATAGTACAGCCCAGCTAACAACTACACAGCTAACAACTCAGAAGAAAACCAGGAGCCTTCCACTATGGCCTACCACCATAAGGGATTTAGAAGATTCCAGAATGTATGTAACTTCTCACATGTATTATATCCTCCAAGTTTCTTGGGAGGGATTTGCAGTAAAATTCTTAACATGGAAATGCTCTACTTACGTGTTTTAGGGGACTAGAAAGTAAAGAAACAGAAAGACAATGTCCCACTTGAAGGCCAAGGGATGGACAGATAGCTCAGAGATAAACACTACAGAATGAACTCCAGAACTCAAGACATAGATTCCTGGAAATACCAGGGAGAGGAATAAAATCACAGACACTTTTTTTTTTTTTTGAGTCGAAGTCTCACTCTGTCTCCCAGGCTGGAGTGCAGTAGCACACTCACGGCTACCACAGCCTCAACCTGCTGGGCTCAGGCGATCCTCCTACCTCAGCCTTCCAAGCAGCTGGAACTACAGGCGCCCACCACCACGCTCAGCTAATTTTTTGGTTTATTGCAAAGACAATGTCTCACCAAGTTGCCCAGGCTTGTCTTGAACCTGTGGGCTCAGGAAATCTTCACGTCAGCTTCCCAAAATGCTGGAATTATAGGCGTGAGCCACTATGCCCAGCCCAGTCACAGACATTTTCTAGTGTAACCTTCAAGCCGTTCTTTTCTTTGAAGTGTCCCTGACACATGTGGCCCTCAGGCAGCCATGTCTATACTCTGTAACTCCACCCCTGACCATAAATGATCGCACCAGGGGAGAACACCTGACCAGGAAGGACCAAGTCATTTGAACTGAGGAACAGGGCTGGGCATTAACCGTTGAGTCATGCTAACAGCAGTACTCTTTGGGCCAACGAGCAACAGCAGCAACAATATCACCTGGGAATGTGTTAGACATACACATTCTAAACATCTCTGTCCTCCTGGTGATTCAAACACTACTGAAATTAAAAATGCTTTGCCCTAGGGGGAAGGAATTCCATGAACTCCTGCTACTCAGTTCCTCCCTCAGCTAGGTTGTTCAACTGTTTATTAGAATTCTGTGAGATACCCGAATATATTTCCAATAAATCAAATACATCACTCCTAAAGCTACTTCAAATTGATTTCTATTACTTGAGACCAAGAGAACCTTAACTAATACAGCTGGTTGAGCCTGAGATAACAGAAGTAGACTGTCCCCTACCCCAGGTACCACCACCTCCCTGCTGCCATGCTGGTTCCCGAAGGAAGGTGGTCCACAGCCTGCCCACCTCCTGCTCCCCTGGCAGGAATCACCTTAATCTCCCCCTCACCCCTTTCCCACCTACAGTTCTTTGGATTTGCCTTTTTATGAACTTGTTTTTTCAGCTCACTATTTTAATTGACAAATGATCATTTGAAGTGTATATTTATGAGATATAATATGATGTTTTGATATATGTATATATACTGAAATCATCAAATCTGGCTAATTAACGTATAAATCCCCTGATGTATGTATCATTTATTTGAGGTGAGAACATTTAAAAGCCATTCTCTCAGCAATTTTGAAATATAAAATGCATTATTGTTACCTATAGTCACCATGCTGTGTAATAGATCACTGAACTTATTCCTCTCATCTAACTGAAAAGCCCTTCGACCAATATTTTTTCTCTCTCCATCCTTCATGTTGCCATAACATCTTGATTTTTCCTCCTTTAGTCAGTGCTTTACGGCTCCTCCCACGCTGCCCCTCTTTTCTCCAAAGTAGAGGTATCACCCACTTGTTCCCAGGGGTGCATTGCTCCTCCACTTCCTTTAAGGGAGCAAAAAAAGATTATGACAGCAGCACCCAGGATCACACAATTAGTAAAGGGCACATTCAGACACCAACCAAGTCAGCCTGACCCCAAAACTCATATTCATTCCACTGTATCACTGTTTTTCATCTGCAAAACGCCTCCTTAATTCCTACCTACCCCTGAATGAGGAGGGAGCAGCTAGCAGAACTGAGAGCCTCGCCGTTGCCCCACCCAAACTGAGTCATCATGCATTACTTAACAATTGGGATACAGTCTGAGAAATGTGTCCTTAGGTGGTTTTGTTGTTGTGGGAGTGTACTTGTACACAAACCTAAAGGGTACAGTTTACTACACACCTAGGCTATGTGGTATGGCCTATTGCTCCTGGACTACAAACTTGTACATGTTACTGTACTGAATACTGTAAGCAACTATAACACATTAGCAAGTATTTGTGTTTCTAAACATTCTAGACATATCCAAACAGAAAAGATACAATAAAAAGAACGGTATTATGATCTTATGAGACAACTGTCGTATATGTGACCTGTCATTAACCAAAATGACGTTATGTGGCTTATGCTTATATTGAGCTCTACAAAGCAACAAATGTTACCCTTCATTTTTGTAGATGTATGTGTGTGTGCGTGTGTGTATATGTACATGCATAGATGTGTGTTAACAAGTTCAGGTCAGGCTCGGTGGCTCAGCCTGTAATCCCAGCACTTTGGGAAGCCAAGGCCAGAGGATTTCCTGAGCCCAGGGGTTCGAGACCAACCTGAGCAACTTGGTGAGCCCTCGTCTCTATAATAAATCACAAAAACTAGCCAGGCATAGTGCATCTGTAGTTTCAGCTACTTGGAAAGCTGAGACAGAAGGATCGCCTCTGTGATAAAGAGTAAGACTCCAACTCAAATAAATAAATAAGTTCAGTTTCAAACAGGTGTGTGTAGTCTGTTTCCGAGTCCAAAGAACCTCGTGAAGGTTAAACCTGTAACCCCAGGGGGGCCCATTTCCACCAAATAGAAGATTGAGTTGAAGCTTCACATAATCTGTTTTGCTCTGATATGTTTGGGTTTGTTTTTTTTTCACCCAAACAACCCTAGTTCTCCCACTTTGGAAAACTGTTAAGGCAAGCAAACCCCCTCCTTCAAGCTCTCTACAGAAATTCTCAGTGGCGACAGTATCAACATCACTTTGACCTTGTATAGACTTTGGGAGTCCCAAGCCTATGGAACTGTGGCATCATTCATGGTTGGCAACAAGCAGCAGCTCTTTCACCATGGCCTTCAAGTTCCCAAACAGACTCCCATCCCACCGTATCCTCTCCTGAACTCACATCAGGCTAGTGAGCCCCTGCTGATACTGCTCCTCGCTAGCCACACACACTTGAAACTTTGTCTACATTTTTTTTATTTTTACCAACTGCTCCTCATCATGTTTTGCTGACTATTGTCAATAGCATGGACGCACCATTTTTTACATGTTGCCTGATTTACTCTCGGTCCTTTACAATCACACCACTGTAAAAAAGAAAAAAGTATTCCACTTTCACTTGCAACATCCATTTTCTCACCACTTTCAATTTTCAAAATTATTATTCCACTTTGGTTTCCATCGTAACCATATGTCTCTTCTAACCAGCGTTTTCAACAAGATCACTTGCCACTTCTTCACTTATTGGTCATGATGATAACAATGTTTGTAAAATACCTTCAGTCTAAGCACAAACAGCGCAAATACGCCCTAACAAATGGAGACAACCAAGCACAACTGCTACTGCCATCTGTTGGTAGCAGGAAGAGATGAAGTACTTTTACTATGGAGCAGAGGTGAGTGAGCTTTATGTATTTGTAAACAAAGTTTTATTGAAACACAGTCATGTGTATTCATCTAGGAATTGTATATGTCAGCTTTTGAGCTACAGGGCCAGAGTTGAGTCCTTGTGTCAGAAAATGTATGGTCCTAAAATATTTATGATCTGGCCCTTTACAGAAAGGGTTTGCCAATCCTTGCTCTGGAGTATTTATGAAAATTAATTTGAATTTTGCAAGCAGAGGAATATACAGATTGAGTCCATACAACTCAGATAGATGACCCTTGCGATGTTCATTTGCATGAGAGCTGAGAGCATTTTAAAAGAATCCATCCTAACTAAAAAAGAGGTCAAATTCAAATAGCCTAACCCAGTCAGGAAGTTTAATCAATGAAAAAAAATATCTCATTGCTATCTAGTGGCTGTAACTCCAACTCAACCACAGCTATTTTCATGGATGTTTGGATCTTGGAGGAGACAGACCTTACCTCAGTCAGCTGTGACCTCAGTAATGCCGTATAACACGCCAGACCAAAACTCAGTGATACACAGCAATCAGCATTGACTCCTCACCCTAACATCTGCCGGCCTACTAGAGGATGCTCTGCCTCAAGCCTCACCTTTACTATGCCAGGATCGGTCCCCAGGTCTCTCCATCCTCTGGGACCTGAGAGCCTTTTAAGAGAATCCATCCTAACTAAAAAAGAGGTCAAACTCTGGGATAATGGTCTAAGCAAGTGGGCACATTCTTCTCCTGACAGTGGCCAAAACCCAAGAAGGCAAATCCAACTGCACAAGCATATTTAAGCTTTCACTTTCCTTACATCTGCTAATGACCCGTTAGCCAAAGCAAGTCACGTGGCCAAGCCTAGCACTAATGGTTGGGAAATACACTCCTCTTCTAAATGTTTGAGAGGGAAAATGAATATTTGTGCTGAACCATAACATACCTAAGGTAAAGACTGGAGGTCCTGTGTCATCAACTCTACAGAACTTTGGGATGTCTTCAAGACAGTGTAACCCAAGAAGAGAGAAGCATTCCCCCTTTCTCTCTACCTACATCACAGACCACTCTTCAGTTTTGGTGCTCTGAACTGTGTCCCTTCAGAGACGGCAGTAGTTTAACAGAGCCCAGTGAAGCAACAGTGGGCGATGGTGGTGACTGGTGGACACTTCTGGGCCTGGCAGACCAGCAGCAGAGCTCAAAAAGTTGCCCAGGAGTGCAGAGGGCAAGGCTACAGTGCTCAGCAGAGCGGCAACATTGCCCAAAGTTCCCAGGACCTGCAGAGTAATGGCATCTGCAGGACCTGCCATGCCCAATGGAGCAGCAGCACCCCCTAGAGGGGAACATGGTGCTCAGTGAAACATCAGCAGACTTGGCCAGACATCCTGGGGTTGCTTCAGAAACCAAGAACAAGGAATTTTTCACAGAGGGCTGAGTTTGGGATACAAGGCCGAGAAATTTGAGTCATGCTTGTTACTTACAATTGTATTAATACCCACAGACTGGTAGATCCCGGTGATTTTTTTTTTTTTTTGAGTCAGGTCTCACACTGGCACCCAGGTTGGAATGCACTATCGACACCCAGGCTGGAGGGCAGTAGCACCGTCTTGGCTCACCACAACTTTGACTTCTTGGGCTCAGGCAATCTTCCCACCTCAGCCCGTCAAGTACTTGGGATTCCAGGAATGCGCTACCATGCCTGGCTAATTTTTTTTTTTTTTTAGAGACAAGGTCTCGCCTAGGCTGGTCTTGAACTCCTGGGCTCAAGCAATCTTCCCACCTTGGCCTCCCAAAGTGTTGGGATTATAGGCGTGAGCCACTTCACTCAGCTAGGGAAATTTATACTATACAAACTGAGATATCTAACCCTGAATCCCAGACCCTAGAGCCAAGAACAAGTTCCCTTACATATACCTACACACACAGCACAAATGCCCTTAGATTACACCCATTAGAAAGAAACAGGAACCTTGGCTTCCTCTAGCATTCCCGTCCTGCCTTTCATAGACTCATCAAACGTAGATTTCCACCTATTCTAACCAAGACAGACCAGTGAACTGTAACGAATCCTGCACCCGGAGGCAGAGTAGCCTCGATTCTGGAGTCTCTGAAGAAAGGCGTAGGAACAGCCTCCTTCTGGAGAAACTCCTCCCTGCTCTCCATCTGTCCAGCCCCACCAGGCCCGGTAGCTGGTGATCCTTAAGCAGTAAGTGCAGCCCTAACGGTGGCTAATGGCAAGCTTAAGTACTCATTACCCAAAAGAACCCCTGGGGTTGGCTCACTCACTGTATTGAGTGATCCTGCAG
The DNA here is from genome assembly GCF_000164805.1 of Carlito syrichta. NCBI lineage: Eukaryota > Metazoa > Chordata > Mammalia > Primates > Tarsiidae > Carlito > Carlito syrichta. The sequence goes on along the minus strand of NW_007245657.1, from coordinate 61,800 downwards.
CCCCATAGAGCTGCTCCTCCTAATGAGAAGATCGACTGAATGCTGAATTCGAGCCCAGGAAATGGCTGGGGAGAGGAGGGAAGGCCTGCCAAGGCCCTCACAGCCCTCCTCTTGCTGTTTCCCTGTGGCTCCAGTTGCACAGGCCGCCCCGAAGAGGTTGAATAGTGAAGGTGATGTTGATAGTTACTAGTTGAGGCCTCTAGACCAGCCTTGACGTTCACCTCCGCTCTGTCTCAGTCACCATTCCCATGACAACAGCCTGGAGCTCCATGCTCACCCAGAACTGCCCAGCCTCCAAAGCCCATTCTGCTCCTGATCACCCTCCCTCCAGCTCTCCCACATGCCTCCCACCATCCCTGCCTTTTCTTCCACGTTCTCCATCCCAGTAATAACCACACATTTTCCCCAAGTTTTCAAGCCAGAAACCTAGGAATACCTTCCTCTCTTTTGTATCCATCACCAAGTCTTACTGATTTTTTCCTAACTGTCTCTTAAATCTGCCTGTCTTTCTCCATCTTTCTCATTCAATTTCTATCGTCTCTCTCTTGGATATCTTTGGTAGACTTCAATGACAGGAACCCGGTTATACACATCTTTGTCTCAGATGTTGCATCCGGGCCTTGAACAAGATAAGAAATCAGGAAATTCTTATTAAACAAATGGGTCGAAAGGTATTCATGACATTGTTCTCAGATTGTCCCCACTCTCAGTACCAGCTGTATGAACTTGGACTGGTCCCATCCCTACTCTGGGTCTCTGTTTCCCACCTGCTAAACAGAGAATTCAATCTCAGGTAGAATTGTTGTAGAGATGAAAGGAAATATCACTAAAGGAATAAGTTCTGCTAATAATAATATGGAAAACAACGACCTAAGCCAAGAAGAGTTTTTCTTTCTTCTCTGATAAGAAAAAAAGTCTCTGGAAGACGCTGCTGCTATGTTGACTCAGAGACATCTAAGCCAAGACTTCTGCCATATTCCTGGCCTTCAGACTGATTCATGGTTACAAAATGGCAGCTGTACTGCCAACATCAGTCCACATTCCAAGTAAAAAGAAGAGGAAGTGCCAAGGGCAAAAACAAAAGGTGCTTCCGCCAACTGAACTGACCACTTTTAAAGAGCTCCCTATACTTCCAATTTGGCTAAAAAATAAAGCTTTGGACCAGACAGTAAACATCGGCTTTAATGATTATATCAGTCAGGGTTCTTGGTTTTAGGCATTGGAAACAACTCCAGATACATTAATTTTTTTAAAAAAATAATTTCTTAGAATGATATTGGAGACTCACAAAATTATTAGGAGCCTGTGGGGTTCTGAGTTGAAAAATAAGCAAGAATAGCCGGTCTCAGTGGCTCAGCCTATAATCCTGCGCCTTTGGGAGGCTGGGGTGAGTGGATTGCCTGAGCCCGCGGATTCGAGACCCGCCTGGGCAACTTGGCGAGACCTCATCTCTACAATAAATCAAAAAATCAGCCGGGCGTGGTAGTGCACCTGTAGTTCCAGCTACTTGGAAGGCTGAGGCGGAAGGATCGCCAGAGCCCAGCAGGTCAAGGCTGCGGTGGCCGGGAGCGGCCACTGCACTCCAGTCTGGGCAACAGAGTGAGACTCCAACGCAAAAAGAAAAAGAAAAGAAAAATAAGCAAGAACCAAAGTCTCCCCCAAGGACCAAAATATAAGAAATGATCTGGTTGGGCTACTATGACCACTACAGAAGGATGATACACACTAGCCACAACTGCTTCTGCCACTGGGCACTACCATGGCTACCACAGATGAATTCCCAACCATGTGTCTTTTTTTGCATAATTTGCTCCAGATTGAAAGTCCTGGGCAATGCAACCAGTTGGCCAACCTCAGTGTATCAGTCAGGCTCCTGGCAGGAGTTGGGTGATTTGAGACAAGTTTAATAAGTGGGTCATTTACAAAGGTGAGAAGAGGGAGACCACAGGAACGAGTCTCTGGGGTTGTAATAACAAGGTACCATGATAGACCCCACGACTTGAGGAGGCAAGGGATGCAGTAGTTCTGGAACCCAGAAAGATAGTCTTACAGAGAGAGAGAGGGCCATTTACAGGAACTGTGAGCTTTGGTGGAGGGACACAATCAGTCAGTCCACAGCAATCCAGTAGCGAGTGACCTAGAAAAATAAATACTCCTTCCCTCTTATAATCTACAACACTTCCTACTAACCACACCCAACTGAAACTCAAAGGGCAACAAGATCACTATCTAATGGATAAAGGTGGGGATACAAAGCAGAATGGAGAGGAGGAGAAAGGATGAGAAGAAGCTACTGAAAGATACCTAGCACAAGCCAACCTTTGTATCTCTTAGCATTCACTTGGGTCATTCTCATTCTGGGTAAAAAGTTCATGTCTTCAATACAGAGAACACATAAAGTTCATCTCCTCTGTGTGATGTCAACTCAGTCAAGCTCTGTAGTGAGACCTAAATATTTAACTACCACTAATATTCTCCATAAAAGGTAGTAGGGGAGGAGGAAGAAGAGAAAATAAACTGACATGAAGCTTAGCTGCTACTGTTCAAACTTTTACAGTGGGGCATGAGACCTAAGTTGGTAATCACAGTAGCCCTCTTCCACCACTCAATTCATGTTCCTGTTGGTCTCTAGAAATGCCTTGGCTGGATGGGATTTGTTGCCTGGTGAAATGACCCAATCCTTCATTCCTATGAGATCTGAGTCTTTCGTGGTCTTGTCTTTATTGGTTGTCAATTTTCTATTGGTCAGGACTATTGCATGAGGGAGTACTAAGAGATGTCTCAGTGACCCTGTGGTTCCAAATTTTTCTTGTCCTCACTGTGTGGCAGCAAACCAATTTCTCCTAGTGGGCAGAATCAACCACTCTGGCCAACATGGAGTTGTCCTCTCCAGCCTGGTGGTTCAACTGTACAAGGATCCCAGAACAGCCAGGGAACTGTCTTAGCTTCTAATTCCCAGTGAAGTCCCACGGTCAAAAAGACATCAAGAAAAAAAAAGGAAAGAAAGAAAGAGAAACCTTCAGGTAAGCTATTGGGTATTAAAGTGAAATAACTACTTCTACCCACTGCCTTGGGACACAGATTCATTCATTCTGGCTACAGGACAGGCAGCACCAGACATTGGCAACTGATTTAAGGCATATGCCACACCCTGTGGAACCAGACACCCCCTTCACAGATGCTATTCCCCAGATGGTGTTGTAACTACACTTTCAGCAGGCCTCTCCTCCACATTATCAAGACAGCTGCTTCTGGATGATGGGACACATGGTAAGAACAGTGAATTTCAGGGACTTGAGTTCACTGTCTATAACTCCTTTGCCTTAAAAAGTATGCCCTCGTCGGCACTATTTTTGTGTGGAATGCCAAGGGGACAGATTTTTTTTTTAATTCTGTAAGTCCATAAATGATGGTTCTGGAAGAAGTACTTTAGGCAGGAACAGAAAATCTATATTTAATGTATGAACTGCTCGGCCACGCCCAAAAAATATACCATGGGAGGGCTTTATTTTCACCAAAGTATTAGGAAATGCATGGGCAATAGAGCATCAGAATACATGGAAGTCCCTGGATTTATCATCAATCCCCTTTTCCAGAAGCAGCTGACCTGATAGGAAAGTGAGCATCTCTACTTGTGAGAGCCTGAACACACCTTATCTCTGCTGGTGTGGCACCATCCAGCTTCAACAACACTGGGACCCCATTATTCCCACTGAGATCAAGAATCCATTTCCAGCTTCCAGATGAGTCACTTCAGAGTTCTTCAAAGACTTTGGTGTCTGTTGGGAAAGCAGTGTGCTTGAAGCCCTCCTGGCAGGGGAGGCTAAGCTGGCGACATGTAGATGATCTTATTCCTTCCCATTTCCCTGAGCCTTCAGACACCCTTCTCTGCAGTGGTAGTTCACAGCTGGGGGCAATTTTGCCCCCCATGGGACATTTTGCAATGTCCGGAGACAATTCTAGTTGTCACAACCTGGGGTTGCCACTAGAATTGAGTAGGTAGAGCCCAGGGATGCTGTTAAACATCTGACAGCCTCCACAGCAAAGAAGGGGCCTAAAATGTCGGCATTGTCAAGGTTGAGATACTCTGCTCTACAATAGGCCAGGGAAGTTCTAGTTCTTAGATCTTATTAACAGTAGGCCATTGGGTCCAGCTTTCTCTTAGCTAACCTCACATACCAGTAATTCTCAAAGTGTGAGCCCTGGACAAGCAGTATCAGCATTACCTGTGGACTTATCAGAAATGCAGATTCTCAGGCCTTCCCCCAGGCATGCTGAATCAGAAACTGTGGGAGGTGAGGCCTGTCATCTGTGGCTTAAAAAGCCCTCCAGGCAATTCGGATCCTAAAGTTTGGGAACCACTCTAAAAGACCAGAGATTGGCAAACTGTTTCCATAAAGGGCCACATAGTAAGCTTCTGTTGCAACTACTCAGAGGTCTTTGGCCTCCTCAGTTCTGTGGTGCAAAAACAGCTGTTGACAATGCATGCCCAAATAAGGTAGCTGTGCTGCAGTAAAACTTCATTTACAGACACTGACATCTGAATTTCATGTAATTTTCACATATCACAAAAATTATTATTCTTTTGTTTTTTTCCAACTATTTAAAAATGTGAAAGTCACTCTCGGCTCCAGGACTACACAAAAGCACACAGTGGGCTGGATGTAACCATGGGTGCAGTTTGCCCAGTCCTGACTCTGAGCACCACTCCCAAATACTCAAGAAGACACTTTCAATACTGGATCCCAGGGGAACACACCCATGAGGATGAATTTGACCTGAAAAAACTGCACAGACCGTATTCTCCTCCCTCCTTCTCATTTCCTGCCAGTGATCTTCACAGGCTGAACTGCCCTGTGGAACAAAGGTGGGAGTAGATTTAGTTGAAGATATCCATCACACTCGAGTCAGGGCTGAAGGAGGGAGATCTTGCCCCTTCACCTCCCTAGAGGGAGCACTAACTTGAAAAAGTAGGGAATTATGTGTTGCAAAAATTAAAAATGTCAAATATTTACCACAACGATATATTTTCATCACCATCAGTTGTATGAGTGTCATGTTGGTGCAACCCAAAGTTCACACAGGCAGGATATACAAATGTTCACTGCCACCACAGAGCCCCTGCCTACTCTACCATGCACCCAGGGAGGTTTCACTGATGCTTTCTACCTGCAAAATGCTCAGGTCATCAGCACTACTGGCCTGGGTGACTTCAAACGAAGTCATCAAGCACGAATGTACTGCCTGAGGGGCAGGGCAGAGTTTGGCACAAGTCTTAACACCACCAACTCCCCCTTGTGAACTGGCCATCATGCCATTTTCTGAGAGCACTCATCAAAGCCACAATCAGGAACTCATGATACCCTAGGAGGATCCCTGGCAGCATAGTTCACTTGGTGCATTCACCAACTCTCCAGGTCATTGTTAGACCAAGGCCAACATCAGCTGCAAAAGCCTTTGTGTACACACATACCTCACATTCAGCACACACACCCTCTGCATGCCTCACCCTCATCATGCCTATACCTATCATACAGGCTCCCCAGACAGCGCACAATCAGCAATTCTGCACACAAGCTCATACACAAATACACAGACACATGTATCTTTCTTTAAAATAGAATTGTGCCGCAGAGCACTTTGAGATATCTACTTAGAAAGTCCAGAGATCCTGTGTGGGAGGCAGGTCAGGGGCTGGGTGAGGGAAGGAATCTTGAAACCAGACATAAATGGAGTAGAGGCAGGCAGGTTTGCCCTAAAGTTGTTTTCTGTCTCTCACATGGCTGCTGACATCTCAGAAGTTAGGAACTGGAAAAGCGAGCATCTCACACTATCCACTTAGTGGAGAGGCTACCTGGAATCGAGTTCTGCAGAAAGGAAAAAGAGAGAGAAAGGGGTGGGGAGTCATTTGTCCTCAGAGATAAACTAAGAAGGATCTCTTTGTAATAAAAATAGCCCAGATCCTAGAGACGCCCAGATCTGGGTTCCAACTACACTAATTAGCTGTGTGACCTTGGGCAAGTTACCTCATCTCCCTGAACCCCGATTTCCCAGTTTTATAATCGGCTTACTGTGAGACTTCAATAAAATAACTTATAGGCAGTACCTGGCACCATGTTTGGCATAGAATCAGCATCCAACAAATGCCATTTCTCTTTTCTTCCTCCTCCCTGTGAAGATGAGCAAGGAACACAAAATCCCCAGGAAACACAGTCTCATCTGCCATGATCAGGCACCAAGTCCCAGACAACCTATCATAATTTCATTGCTATTCCCGAGAAACTTCATCCCTCAATATTGGATATGACTTTGCCTCTGGTATTTTGAGTCTCTGTCTAATTGTTGGCTCCTGTGCTGGAAACTGGTTATTTGCCTGTGTCTTCCCCTATGAACCTTTTTGCTGACCCTGCTTCCTGGCTCAACTTCATTCTACCTTTTTCCATTTTTTTTCTCTCTGTTTATTCCTCCCCCCCCAACACACACACACACAGACACACACACACACACACACACACACACACACACACACACTTCTTCCCTCTTTTCCTCCTCCCTTGCTTGTCTCCTTTCTACCTCCTTCCTGTTCACAAAAGCTTTAACAAATCTACCACGTGTCCAATACTGTGCTGGGCTTGTAACCTTACAGGCAACCCCAGAAACAAGACAAATGTGGTCCCTGATCTCAAGGGCCCTCATTCAGATAGAAGAGACAGAACATGAACAAATATATAACCAGATTTTTAAATGGAAGCGTTAGCCAGGGCACCCAAAGACAATAGCTCTCATAATTCAAAGGTGATACTAGACCATATGCAGAATTTGCAAAGGAGTTTGTCAAAATCAGTTTTACATCAAGTACACATACAGGTCAAAAGTAGGATTTGGGCAAAATATTTTTAGCAAAGATTGTCTTGGAGTTAGCTGTGCTGTGCTGCTCACCCCTACCCAGAGGGGAGGAGTGGGAAGCCAGGGAGGCCATGGAAAGCACTACTATATTCACAGGTGTTTGGTTCTTCTTTACTTCTGGGCTCCAGAGTGATTGTACCTCATTGACCCTCCTCCACCCCCCGCTCTCCCCACCTTGAAGTTAGGGGTGATACATATTTGCTTTGGTCAATGAAATGGGCCACTTGCAGACAGAAGCATTTCATCACAGGATTACCCCTGCAGCCTCTTCTTCCCTTGCTGTAGCAAATGTAAAAGCATTTTTATTATTTAGCTGTATTAAAGTTATTTAACGCATTGATACGTTTAACAAGTATGGAAAATGGAAAATATCAACAATAGCTGAATGAGCAGTTAGTTAAAAATTATTTTCTCATATAAAGCAAAATTGAGTTCACTAAAAAATAACTGGTTTTTTTTTTCCTCAAGCAACAGTTTTTTTATTGTGGTTAAATATACAAACATAAAAGTTACCATTTTGATCATGGGTAAGTATAGTTCCATGACACTCAGTGCATTCCCATTGTTGTGCAACCAACATCGCCGTCCATCTCCAAAACTCTTTTGCAGAGCATTTTTGATATGCAGGTGCCATGGATCAAAGCGGCCCGGAGCACTGAGTCAATACTTGGAGGACAACTGCCCTTAAGAGGACTGAGAGCAAGAATGAACTTGTGTGGCATTAAGCCACCTTGGCTGAGGGCTGTGTGGCAGCTCAGCATAACCTAGCCTCGTCTGAGGAGTGCGCAGGTGCTACCTCCTAAACCCAAATCAAGAGACTGTGGCTTTGAGAGACCACTTGGAAAACGTAATATGGGAACCCTGTCGTTTCACTTGAGAAATCCTAATGTCAAGAGTCTGGCTGCTGCAGTCTGTGGAGCAGAGCTGGGGGAAGTAAGTTTGAGATGCAACTTACTTCCAGAGTTTTCCAAGGCAAAGAAATGACAAGAGTTTCCCATGAATCTGATGTAAGTCAAGAGCATGAGAGAGCCAGGGTGGAGGTTTCAGGGACTACCAAGGAGGCCACGTGGAAGAGCAAACAGACCTTAGCAAGGAGACGGCAGAGACACTGCTGCATTCCCAGGCAAACAGCCAAAATAGAGACGCCTGTGCGTGAGAGATTCCCAATGACAAGATGGGCTTCTCTGAGGTCCCACAAAAGCACTATGAGAGGAAGAATTCACTTTAAATATCTGTCAAGGCCAAAGAGTGCTACAGCTGTTCACCACCACAGGAACAGTCAAGTGAAGACCTCCCTCGCCCCCATCCAGACCAGGAAATATCCTGAACATGGCTGGCAAGATGGGCAAGGAGCAGAAATTCTGAATGAATGAAGAAAGGGAGAAAATGTCAGCCGCAACATCTTCTTTCCCCTGCAGCTTCTGGCCTGCAACAGGCCTGAGGGGAGAGGGGAGAAGTCTCCCCCTTAAGGCAAGACTATGGGGCTGCATATCTTAATTACTCAATTAGAAATATAGCTGAAACTTAAAGTATCTATTGGACTCTTTTTACACAATAACAGCCATAGGTGTCAAGAGCTCAGCTGTTTTCATCCAGAAGCAGGAGAAGAACTAGCCCCGCAGAATGTATTTAAACTGGAACCATGGAAGACCAAAATAAAGTTGCTTTATGATTAAGTCTCACAAGACATGCTTATTCAACATAATGGTACGAGCAAATCTACAAATGTTTTCTGAGATCAGCAAAGTCACGTGAAAGCTTTGACCAGGGGTGTTATAGCAAAGAAATTATTTGTGGATCAAAAAGGGAAGCAGTCAGGCACAGAACAAGAACAGATATTTAGAAAACCACTGGAGTGTCCTTCCCACCTTTGAAGATTCAGATCACTGTGCAACATAGCCTTGACCCCTTCAGTTTCCAGTGGTATGTCAGTGGCAAAGGTAGAGCCTCATTCTTTAGGATGGCTTGACTTCACGCTCTTCAGCCTTCAAATTGTGTAATTAAATCCTATTGTTCTAATTCCACTTATGCCAGAAGTAATGGAAACGGTCAATTGGCTTTCAATATCCACTCCCGCTTCCTTCTTCAGGGCATTCCTATGCTGGATAGGCTAGAAAGGTTTTATTTTTTAAACTACATTTCCCAGAATCCCTGGCAAATTGAATGATTGCGTTCTGGTTAAGAAATAGATTTCACCATTCAAATCCGCTCAGGTGAGATTTTTGCAAGTATAAGTACGACAGAAGCTCCTTTCCTGCTGACAAACATCAGGGTAGAGATGCCAGCCGGCTTTTGTCAGACCCTATGTTCCAGTATGCAGGCAATTGTGGTGGTGGCAGGAGCTGATTCCTGATCTCTGAATCACAGATGTAGCTTTGTGGGCTTAACCTCAATGATTTCAGGTTCAATCCCCTTATCTCCCACTATCCAGATTATGTCAAAAGTAACAGCTCTCCTGATGTATTCTTTCTACTAGGGATCATTCCTGGACCCCCAGTTTAGTCTCCTCCAACAATTTTGGTTCACCAATTTTGGAAGCATCTAATTCCTCATAATAAATAAATCTCTTTCTTCTTCAAATTTCTAAAATGTCTGTTTCCAGCATTGAGCCCTGACTGATGCATGAAAGCACCTTCTGATTGTAATTTAACTACTCATTTGGCATGGTCACAAAGAGAAAATACTGTGGTCAGAAGACGTGAGTAGCCATTCCCCCAAGTGGTAATATTTCTCAAGGAAGTCTGATGCTGCACATCAGACTCTTATGAAGTTCACTGGCATAAGTTCATTGGCATTCATACCTGAATCTGAGCAATTCTGGGGCATGGACCAAACTCTGTTTCTCTATATAAGGACAGACTAAAGCCTGGGCATGGATGAATTCACCAAAGAAAATGCCACCTTGCAAGGCTTTGGAGGAAACAGGTCACCTGGTTTTCTCTGGTAGCAACTCAACTTTGCACACACTTCAACATTCAAACACCCCATAAGTCCTTGGCCCTTCCATGTCTCCATATGGCCACTCCTGGTAAGACCAGCCCTGCCAGGCTCTACTGCTCTCATAGTAGATCTGGACAACTTGACCATGTCTTCCATCTCTGGTCCTCCTCCTGCTACTTCCTGCCTGGTCCCTCCTTTGACAAACTCACCACACAGAGGGATGGCCCAATTAGCGGCTCATCAGGAAACACTGCCATTTTGGCTAGAGAAGCTCAGTCTAGAGGCATTTCCACCCAGGCAAAATGCACCCAAGAAACAAAGCAGGTTGTGCTTCCCTCAACCACAGCAGGGAGTCATGCATCAAAGTCAGTGCGTTGGCAGGGATGGCAGGCTCGACAATATTCTCTTAACCCTTCCTTTGCCATCTGTTCCATTTGAGCTCCCTGAACAATAGATGCTTTTGAAAGCAGAAACTGTGTCTCCTTGTCTTTACATTCACAACACCCAGCTACGGACTATGCAGAGAAGATGCTTAGTGATGGTTTGTTGAACGAATGATGCTCTAGTTTTTGCATTCTTTCTTGCCCCTCTCTCCTTACAACACACATACCAACCCCACAGGGTAGTTTTCATTTCACATTCTCCCTCACCCTCTGCCTTGGCATATTATTCTATCAATACATTACGCACGTCCACCTTCGAGTCACCGCCTAGACCTTCACTTTTTCCACAAAATATCCCTGACTTCTTAGACTAGCTTCTCCCACCAGACATTATCATAGCTCCTGTACTTCCTCCTTCATGGCATCCATCACCCCAGCATGCAACCATTTGTCCAAGTGTCTGTCTTCCTCTATATGGCAAGTGGTAACGAGGCAGTGGACCACATGCTCTGTAATTATTTGTCAAATGAATGAATGAATAAGTGAATGAATGAATTTCTCTGTGAAACACATGTAGTAAGAGTTAGGATCTCTCTCCTAAGAGCTCTCAGTCTGATTCTCTAACCACAGCACATTGAAGGGAGTCCCAATCTTCATGTTTGCCCTTCTAAAAAATAGCCCACCTTGTCCCTCACCTGCCCTGGGTTTGTCATGCTTAACCCACCCAACAGGACTCACCAGTCTCTTAAGGGTTGGTATGTGTGTCTTCTTATGCTGTGTTTACTACAGCACTTTGCTTTTACCTTTTCTCTGTTTGCCTTTTATTGTGCCACTTTTAGCCCATTTTGTTCCTTTCTATTATATTTCCTCCTGTTTTCTTTATTCCTATTTAAAAGCAAGTTTCATTGTAAGAAGGCAAAGCTCTAAGCAGCTGATTTGTCCTAAACCAGGAACCTCAAATGTCACCCCCATCCTCTCCCGTTCCTTTCTACCTGCTGATACTACAGAGAAATTCCCTGTGTCCAAAAGAGACCTTCTGGTCCAGTCCTGGGAGAGTCCCTGGACTGTAAAGACTGCAAAATATTTCCCACTAAAAGTCACTGCATCTGCTCACAAAGGGGAGCAAAAGGCCGGAATTCTCTGGCCCCAGAGAGCGAATAGGTTCAGCCTCCAAATACAACCCTATCGCCTATGTATTCATTTGTGCTTCCCCAGAGCCAGATTCAGGAGCCTTCATCTCTAAAGCATTAGAAAATGTGTGAAAAGTGAATACATTAACAAAGGATGAATGAATGAACAAATGAGCAAATTACCAAGAGAGTGCATGGGTGGACGAATGGCTAGATGGTTTGCGAATGAACTAATGAACAACTGAATAAATAAGAGAAAAGAATGAATCAGTGAATGAACCCAAGAGTAAATAAATAGATGACACAGAGAGAGATGGATATGACGAGCAGAGGGATGGATGAGTGAATGAATGAGTGAGTGAGAGAGTGCATTAACAAATTAGTGGATGCGTGAGTGAATAAGTGAATGGATGAACAAATAAACTTGTGAATTAATAAATGAGTTTTAGTGAGCTCTATAACTCATGCATAAACCAGGCCTGTTCCTGAGACTGGAAAATGGAACTTGACACTAAAAATACGATAAAGTCATAAAAAAAATTCTGCGATAATACAGAGCTCATTGATTAGTGCCCCAAGATCAACATTCTTCTGGACTAGTCTTCAGCATGGCTTCTCAGCCCCACCCCTTGACTGTCACTAGTGCTGTGGACATTCCGAAAAAGACAGATTGAGAGACAGCGTGTGGGTATTGAGAGCTTGTTTGAATAGGTCAGTGGTTCTTTTCCCTAACTGTGCTTTCAAATTATCCAGGGAGTTTTTAAAAAGTAATTCTGATTCACCTGGATTGGAGGCAGAAGGCGGGGGGACAGGGGGTAGAAGGAAGTAGACACTGCATTCTTTGATTTTCAAAGGCTCCTCAGACTTTAATGTGCGCCAGGGGTTGAGAACCACTGAATCTATGGTGAACGGCATTCTGATGTGGGAACTTGGACACAGTCATTTAGATTCCAATGACATCCTCAGGTGCACAAACAAAAAATTAGCCTTTCTGCTGTTCCTTCAACCAAATAACATGTGAAACTGACATCTTCTCCCACAAGATTTATTTCACTGGCTACCCTACCCACACCTTCTAGATGGGACAGCTTCAACCCTCCCTTGCCCCACACTCTAGGCTGATTTCTACAGGGTAGACAGTTACCCCAGGGCCAGAGTTCCAGGTTCAAGGTTAAATGGGGAAAGGCTCAGGACTGAAGCACAATTCCAAGAAGGAGGGAGACACGTGGGGAGGAGGCTCAAAGATGTCTAGAATACACAGTTCTTGGCCATTAATTTTGTTTTAACATCTTGATGTAGCCCCTTTGATCCAGCAGCATCAAAGTGGTCAGCATAAAATGTCTTTTCTGTCAAATGTCTCACTGAGTAGTCTGATGGCTAGGTGAGTTTTGCTCCACAAGAAAACAATAAGATCCGTAGAGACCACCTGGCCAAAGGACAGGCAGGAAATCTGGTGGAAAGCAAGCCAACCACTTGGAAAACAAACATGGTATTCTTGGTGCCTGAGAACCAGCAATCTGGGGAGGTGCTTCTCTGCTTCACTAAGAAGGACTTAAGCTTGGGCCACCAACAGTTTCAACAGTTTGTATTTTCTGCTTCTTTCTGTCTGCATTGCCTTCGTTTTCAGGAAAGTTACTGTTGGAAGTCCATTCTGCTATCTTCACTGTGCCAAGAAGAGATAAAAGGAAAGATCTGGAGGAAAGTGAGAACAGAGAAAACCACTAGGTCTCTTGGAGCAAAGAATAGGTGATGTAGGGTCAGAGTGGAGCACAGGGAATTGCTCACCTATTCCCAGGTACTTGTTTCAGGGAGGAGGAAGGAAGAGAGGGGAGGAATCTTGAAACTTGCAGGAGGTAAATTCAGGTTCAATAAAAGGAAGTGCTCCTTCACACAGCAGGGAATGAATTTGCAGAACTCATCCTCCCAAGAGGAGATGCAGCTGAAAATATAAATAGGATCCCCAAACTTGTAGATATATGTTGGGTTATTGAAAGATGGTGACATTAAGCTGACATATAGAAAAACAATCCTATTCTCCCCTAATTTTCTCTTGATGCCCTAGATTAAAACAAAATCCTGGACTGTAGGCACCAAGGAGATGACCCAATGTGATGACCCAATGGTCTCATGTTTCATCTGGAGTCAACAATTGCCTAGGAAACTAACTTCTTTCTTGCTTCTTTCCTAGTAAGTGCTAGTGACAGGTTCCATCTGTTAAACACCTTCTATTTTCTAGACACTATTACTTTACACCCACTGTCTAATTTAAATCAAGAATCCAAAAAGCACTTATTGAGTACTTTTTCTCTTGTGCTTACTACTTTACCAGATTCTACATTCTCAGGTGCCCAAATAAAAAATTAGCCTTTCTGCTGTTCCTTCAACCAAATAACATGTGGGTCACATAACTGGGTTCTCTTACCTCTGGCAGCAGAGAATTAAAAGACTCCATCTTTAAGGTCTTTAAGGAGTCTATGATACCTTTGAGATGGCAGAATTAATATGAAAAATTTATTAAACAATTGACAGATATGGGAAACCACCAGAAATGATTGATAGCTATAAGAAATCACTGCGTGTTTGAGGCATGTAAGGTAAGGGACCAGTGGAAGCTGAGGATTTAGCAATCACGCGTTTAATGGAATTATAGCAAGTGGTTACAAGCAAGGCCCTAGTTCCAGACTGCCTTATTTCAAATCCCAGCTGTTCCGTTTCTAAACTGCGAGATTTGGACAAATTACTCAATCTCTCTGAACCTCAGTTTCTCAATCTGTAAAATGTGAATGCTAATAATAGCTTCCTCATAGGGTTGTTAAAGGATTAAATGAATCAATGCATGCAAAGCGCTCAGAACAACACCTAAAAAATAGTATCAGTAAGCATTATCAGTGTTCTTATATCTGGCAAGGACCATCATGAGGAGAGAGGTGACCGGGAAGACAGGCCAACAACTTCCTCTGCTGTGGGCTGTATGACCGGGATGAAATTCAGAAAATCTCATCTCATGTCGTCTCTCCCCATCACTGCACTCTAGACACACTGCCCTTCTCTCTGTTCCTTGAATGCAACAACCAGCTCTTTCCACCTCAGAGTTTTCACACGCGACTTCCTCTTGCCTGGAGTGTCTCTCCTCCCCCGTTCCTCACACGGCTGGCTTCCGCTCATCCCGAAAGTCTAGCTTAAATGTCACTTCCTCAGAGAGGCTTTCTATCGCCATCTGTATCCATCAGGGTCCTGGTGGGAAACAATGGCTCGCCCACATAAGGATAATTCAAGGAGGTTTGATAAAAGGACTGTGCATAAAGGCATGAGCAAGGCAAAGGGGGGCCACCAGAGACAGGGCAGAACCACCCTAGGCCAGAAGGATGAATAAGCAAGAAATGAATGTGGCCTGGCATGGGGACAGCTGGGAAAATAAACACCCCAACCTCATCCTCCTCTCACCCTCTCATCTCCTGCTGGTAACTCCCTTTAGCTGAACCCTGCTAGAAGCCAGAGGTAAGAGAACCCAGTGATGTGGCTCATCCAGGTCAGTCTGCCAGGGCTGAGCCCAGGGAGGAGCAGACCAGAGACACCTGGCACACCATTCCACCCAAAGCATGTTCCCTCTGTCACCCTCACAGAACCTTATTCTTTGCTTTAACTGCAGTTACAACAATTTCTATTCACTTAAGATCCATCTCTCATAATTGCCATGTTGCAGTTATAAGTGATGCTATGTTGGCTTTGCTTACCACTGGGTACCCAGTACCCAGCACACTGGGGACATAACAGATAATTAGGAAATATTTAAATATTTGAGATCAATGAATAAGTGAATAAAATTGTTGCAACTCAAGAAATGATAGCCAAAGGCCCAAACCATATTGTCCAATGGTGTGCAGCCACCTCATGTTTGGCCCAGGCCAGCAGTAGAGAATATCAGTATGCAAGAGATCCAATCATGTGAACAGGTGTCCCCTACAGGCAGGCACAAGACCTGGAGTGAGTGGCAGGATCCTGGTTTCAGGTCACTAGTTCATTTTGAGCAGGACCTGAGTCAACAGCTGAATGTAAGACCAAATCCAGTCCCCAGGAGGGGGCTTGGCAAGAACCCAGCAGGCCAGAAGGGCCTGAGCTGAGACTCAAGCCCAGGTAGGAACCAGACTGCTTGGGGGAAGAACTAAGACAGACTGTCTGGAAACTCACAAAGCAACCTCCTTCCATTCTCCACACTGCAGCCAGTGTAATTTTTCTGAATTATAAATCTGATCATGCCACTCCCCCACAAAACACTCCCACTCACTTTCTCGTGTATTCCATGCCTGTGATGTGCAAGTCCGAACCCTTTAACACGGTTTAGAAGTCCTTGTGTATCCTGGTCCCTGCCTACCTCTCTTGCTGTACCTCACACTTCCACCTCTAATGCCCACACACATACACTCACACAGGTACATGTATACACACACACATACACACACACACACACACACACCTGGCTTCCACTATGTCTTTTCCTCTCTCACCTCTGTGTATTTTCACATATAGTTCCCCCAGCTAAAACACTCTTCACCAGCAATTCTCTTTCATCCAGTTAAAATGCTGCTTATCCCTTACTTCCAAGCTTAGACCTTGCTTCCTTGGGAAGTGATCCCTGACCTTCCAAGGCAGGGTTACAGAGCTTCTCATCTGGGCTTTTGGGTTATCTCAGCACCCTGTACTTCTCTCACCAGAATACTTGCCACTCTGTATCACAGCTGCTTATCTAAGTGTCTGTCTCCCTACCAGACAATGAATTCACTAAGGTGGGGCAGAGTCAGTCTCGTCTTCCATGGTATACCCAAAACCTAGCACAGTGCCTGACAGATGACAAATGTTCAAAATGTTGCTGAGTGGATGGATAGATCATGGGTGGATGGGTGTTCCATGACTGATGTCATGAGAAAGATTTGATTCAGGGAAGTCCAACGAAAACTCACCAAATGTCCTAAACACTGGGCCAAAGAGAAGCAGAAAGCATTGGTCATTCCATGCCCATCCGTGGGGTCAGACACCCCTGCCCTGATTCGATTCCCCAGGGCAGGTTTTATTGCCTGTGAGTGGTCAGGGTCAAGGAGGACCAGGCTAATGTTACTCAGGAAAGACTTCATGAGAGAAGTGAATACTGGGACTCAAAGGAAGTGAAACACAGGAGTAATAATACTGACACAGCACACATTATTTACCACCTATTTTATGTCAGTCTCTGAGCCAAGAGCTTTATATATTTCATTTCATGTAAGTGGCAGAGTCAGAATGTGAACCCAAAGAGTCTGATTCCAGGGCTACAAACTTAATGAATATACTACAACATCTCTCAAAGCCTGGATAGGGATGAAAAAGGAAGATGTCCCAAACAGAAACATCCAAGAAAGACAAAGATGGCAATAAACAGGTCTTGGACATGATCTGGCAGAATGTCAGCTCCTGTAGGTGAAGAGAAGCAGAGAACAGAAGACAAGGGAAGGATTGAAGGATGAGCCTGAACATCAGGCTAAAGACTTCAGAGTCAGACTCATGGGCAAGGGGATGTGGGATGGAATCATGGTTACCTGGCCCCGGAGACAGAGCTTTCCATGGATGATGTACAGGATGGGCAATAAAGAGAGGAAAACAGACAGCCAGCTGGGAGGTTTCAAGGTGACCCAGATGACAGGTGACAAGTAACTGAACTTGGAAGGTGGTTTGGGGAATAAAGGAGCCTTTGCAAAAGAACAGTGTAGTGTTTGAGGATATGAGAGGCAGTAAGCAGTCCTATTTGGCCCTCTAACTCTGTTTTTATTATCAGTGCAAACTAAAGTATTGATTCAGTTCTGGCTCCTACCCCAGACCCAAAAGTTGCTTCTGTTTCCATTTGTCAACACAAGCAGAATGAAAGTCACCCACACTGGTTAACTGCCATGCTGCTGCACAGGGGGCCCGTGGATCCATTCATTAGCCAGTGCTGGTTTTGGAGTCTCTGACCTCTGGTCTCTCCAGGATACTGAGGAGGACGCTTGATTTAATTGATCTCATTTAAAAAACAATTTCTGTGATGACTTTCATGGAAATAGGCCACTAGCAGAGAGACCTCAGTGACAAATAAAAATTCAAATACCTGCAGGGCTTCAACAGTCCACCACTCTGAGTCTGATTTCCCCTGGCTGGCTCCCTTGAGTGCTAACTCTTCCCCCAGCATGACCCCTTGACCGAGTGGGGACAGCCCTGCCAGTAAGGGGTCACTTGGATTAAAGGTAAAGGGCAGAGCTTGATGGAGGTGCATGGGAATCTTGTCCACCTTCATCTGCCTTCCATCTAGCGCCCAGCACGAGCCTTCTAAAACACATATTCATTCATTCATCACGCCCTTAAAACTTGCATGAGCGTCTCAAGATCCTAGAAATGAATTCAAAATCCTTAATGTGGCTTATAGGGCCATTTGGGATTAAGGAACCTTTTGGGGACCTGACCAGAAAAGGTTTAGTTAGAGGTAACTCTTAGGCAGAAGACCTTTCTGTCTTCTGTCCCACCTTACAGCCTGCTCATCAGTAGTAGCCCCTGTCCCAAATGCTGAGACCACATCCTTAAGCCTATCATATGAGCTTAAGGAAAACAGCTGATGAAGGGGGAAAGACCATAAACGTTGGAGTCAGCAGACTGGATTCGAATCCCAGCTCTGCCACTGCCTAGTTGCTTCAGCTTCCTTCACTGTAAAAGAGGATGATGATAATTCCCTCTCAGGACTGTTAGGGTAAATGAAATATGAGCACTGTGCCCTGCACATTAACAGGAGTTCTAAACCACCTTCGAAGGTCACCCACTGCTTCTGTGAATCTCCAGGAAGGATGGCCCCACACCTCTCCCATCCTGCAGGCATCCAGACTGATGGGGAGGCTGTCAAAGATAGATAATCATGAGAAGAGGGGAGCGCTAATAGACTCTCCACTTAAGCAGCACAAACAAGCTTGGGCAGAAACTCCTCCTCCTTTGTTCTTTAGGACCCAGCAATGCTTCAGCCCCTGCCACCCTGCATTAAGCAATCTTTCAACTCTCTGTCCTTCTTTATCTAATAAGTAGGGCCACTGGGTGAAAGCCGGCACTCCCTTGGTATCTTAGCATGCTTTTCACTTCCCTCCTGGTTATAATGTAGGATACGATATCATTCGCCTAATCTACCTTTGCTGGACCAAGACGGGGCTATTGGGTCATCCTCTTGGGGTCGAAAAGTCTAGCAGAACTCCTATTCTTCTTGTACGACAGGTGCCAAAGATCCCAAGGTCCTACAATATACTTGTAAGGAAAGAGACTGAAAGGGATAAGCCTCACCAAATGGGAGATGAAAGTCCTCTGATATCCCACTACCATGACCAATCCCTGTTTGTCACTCTGTCCTGGGAAATGTCACAGTACCGGGAGGTGTCTGAGATTAGGAGAGATTATACAATGCTAGACCATGGTTGTAAAACATTGCCTAGGGGTGGATCATTATCCTTCAGATTGGAGGCTTCACATTGCCTATCTCCATGTGACTGGCTCTTGGTCCTACTGGGATATTAACATTTTCCAAGTTACTATAAGCCTGAAGGTCTTCATCGTCATTAAGCTACCCCAGTGTCCCAGCGGCCACAGTAACTGAAAGATGCCCTAGTCCAGGTGACACAATGCACCTGTTATTGAAGGAAACTTCAATCTGGGCCAGTGATTCTCAACTGGGAGCAATCCTCCTCCCCCGCCATGATATTCAGCAATGTTGGGAGCCGTTTTTGGTTGTCTCAGTTGGGAAGGGGTTGCTAGTGGCCTCTAGTGGGTAGACGCTGGTGATGCTGTCAAACATCCTATGATACACAAGACAACTCCCACAGCAAAGAAGTGTCCAGCCCAAAATGTCCATAGGCTGGGCCATCGAGAAACCCTAGTATGGGCCCTTTCCACACAATTGGGAAATGCTTCTCTAAGTCAGGCTGAACACCCTCCAGCAGCATGGGTCAAGTCTGGCATTGCACTCTTGTTGGGTGAGCTGGTTTTCCCTCAAGCACTTGGCCCACCCCACTCTCCTGCCTGCAGGCCCACCCCCTTGGGGACAGCACTCTTGTGGCTAAGATGAAAGACTGGTGCCGCAGGCCCCCGTGCCAACTCGCCACTTGATTGCTTTTAATTAATTCTGCTTGATTACAGCACATGGGAGTCGCATCGGAGAGATAAGACAGGCTCTTTATATTCTGTCTTCATTAAAAAGTTTGGATCTGGAAGCTTTTTCAAAGAGCTATGTGTCTCCTTTACTTTTGTGTCATTTTTAATTGAGGGGGGCACAGGAAGATGTGCTGAGCTGTGGTGAACAGAGACTTTGCAAATACAAGATGGGATGTCAGAGGCCCCCTTTGGGCAAAAGTGAGCTAGACTGGGATCCAGTGATGAACAGAGGAGATCACCAAGACAGAGCCAGTTCACCATGGCTGAAAGAGAGGTGTGGAGAGAGGAGGGGAGCCACCAGCATCTCTTCTAGTCTATTACCAGTAGTGCATTAGCCCAAATCTATGGAACAGCATGGCACAGATTCTTTGCAAGGAATGAAGTTCTCTCGTGAATAAGCTGGGAGATTATACAATGATGACAAAAGAAAAGAGAAAGGGGCTGGGCGCTGTGGCTCATGCCTGTAATTCCAGCACTTTGGGAGGTTGAGGCAAGTGGATTGCTCGAGCCCAGGAGTTTGAGACCAGCCTGGACAACATAGCAAAACCTTGTCTCTAAAAAATTAAAAATACCTGGGCGTGGTGGCACAGGCCTGTAATCCCAGCTACTCAGGATGCTAAGGTGGAAGGATCATCTGAACTCAGGAGATTGAGACTGCCATGAGTCATGATCATTATGATCAAGCCACTGCACTCCAGCCTGGGCGACAGAGTGAGACCTCAACTCCCCCCCAAAAAAAGAGAGAGAGAGAGAAAAGGGATAGGGAGGATGGATCACCACCAATTATCTGTAGTTATCTTCCCTAGCTAGAGCATCACTCCCTCATTGGGGAAACCTTGCCTGACTTCACTGTGCAGACTTGACACTCTCTACTCCTACAGTGCATGGTTCATCTATCCAGCAAAGCACCATGTTGTCTTAGTGATCTGCTGCTGTGTAACAAATTGCCCTCAAACCTCGTCGTTTTTAAAACACATTATCTCATAGTTTCTGTGCACCAGGGACCCAGGTGTGGCTTAGCTCATGGCATCAGGTTCAGAGCCCCTCACAATGCTGCAATCAGGGAGGGTAGGGTCTACTTCCAAATCCCCCCACATGGCTGTTGGGAGGCCTCAGAAGAACCACTTCTGAGTTCATGAATGTGGCTATTGGAAGGCCTCAAGTCCTCATTGGCTATTGGCCAGAGATGTCAGTTTCTTGCCACACGGGCCTCTCCGTAGAAGAGCTCACAACATGGCCGCAGGTGTCTCTCAGAGTCAATAAGCCAGAAAGTGAAGGTAGCCCAGGATAGAAGCCAGAGTCTTTTTGTAACCTAATCTCGGAAGAGACACCTCCTTACTTTTGCTGTATTCTACTTGTTAGAAGCAATTCTCGCCAGGCGCAGTAGCTCACACCTATAATCCCAGCACTTTGGGAGGTGGAGGTGAGAGAATTGCCAGAGATCAAGAGTTTGAAACCAGTCTGAGCAACTTGGTGAGGCATCGTCTCTACAATAAATCAAAAAAATTACCCTGGCATGGTGGCACATACATGTGGTTCCAGTTACTTGGAAGGCTGAGGCAGAAGGATCACCTGAGCACAGCACATGAGGCTGTGGTGGCCATGAGTGTGCCACTGCACTCCAACTGGGTGACAGAGTGAGACTCTGACTCAAAAACATAAATAAATAAAATAAGTGATTCTCTAGGTCCAGACCACACGCAAGGTGAGGAGATCACACAGGGCATGAATACCAGGAGGCTAGGACCAATGTGAGCTAACTTGGAGGCCGTCTACCACACCTGTTGCATTGTAATAATCCGTCTTCTCTTCTAGAGCAATTGTTCCTGGTCTATTTACCTCTTAGTCTCCAACACGACAGTCTAGGATGTACTGGGCACTCAGGGGTGTTTGGTAGAATGAACAGATGCATAAATGCATGCATGCATGAATGAATGAATGAATAAATGCCCAAATGAATGAAATCTTGCTTCTTAAACCTTACTTAAACTTGCCAAACCAGTCTTCAACAAAGAAAACATGTTTGTCGAGGGGGGGTGGTGTTGCGGTGGCTCCGCGCCTCCCGCTGGCGCCGCCAGGCGTCCCGTGGTCTCGCTCCGCCTCGGCCCAGGCCCGGGGAGCTGGAGGCCAGGGCGCGGCAAGCCTTCCTCTGGAGCTCTGGTTTCTGGAGCCGACCAGGGCCGGGGTCCGCTCTGTCTCCCCCCTAGCGCGCGACTGTGCGAGCGTTGGGGCTGCGGGACACGGTTGCAGCGCTGGAGTCGCGGGGGGAACGTCCGCCCTCGACGGGAGGCTTCGGGAATTAACCCCAATGGCCGCTTTCCAACGAGAAGCTGGAGTGCTGCGGCACGCTCCCAGCCACCGCAGCCTCGACCCGCTGGGCTTCGCCGATCCTTCCACCTCAGCCTTCCGAGTAGCTGGAACTACAGGCGCGCACTACCATGCCCAGGGAACACCTTCAGCACGCTGGCTGGACTGGTCTTTGACTGGACGATTGAGAAGGACGCAGGTGCGGACAGGTTCTCAGACTCCCACAATGCACTGCGAATCCTTATTTCTTGGAGTCCATGTACACATCTCCCTCTTATATCTCGGAGAAGGAGAAGGTGGCCAAGCAAGGGGACACGGTCCTGGTGTCTGGCATGAGACTGGGAGCGCCAAGCTCAAGGCCCACATCCAGGAGGCTGTCTACAAGAAGGTGCCACCTGCAGAAGTCTGGCTGCTGATTTTGGAGAACATCCTTCTGAATCCAGCTTACGACATCTGCCAGATGGTGGGGACCTCTATTCGCTACAAGGTGCAGAAGATCAGACAAGGGAAGATCACAGAACTGTCAATGCCTCCCGACCAGTATGCGCTGCAGCTTCAGAACAGCACCCCAGGCCCTGAAGGGGACCCAAAGAGGCTCGTGGCTGTCTTGACCCAGGACAAGTCGATGGTCACTGCGCTGCAACTGGGACAGATCAACCTCATCCTCGGCCACAGGAGTCTTCGCATGCAGGGTGCTTCTAGGCTACCCAACAGCACCATTTACGTGATGGAACCTGGCTACCTAGGAGTCACCATCTACCCTGGGGACAGGTGGGTGCTGGAGACGGGCCGCTCCTATGAAATCACCATCGAGCTGTTTGACAAATCCAGCAACAAAGTCTACCTGTCGGATAACATCCAAATCGAAACCTCGCTTCCTCCTGAATTCTTTGAGGTGTTCTCATCTTCCCAGAATGGGTCGTACCATCACATCAGGACAATAAAGAGAGGCCAGACAGCCATCAGTGCAGCCCTCACCCCCGTGGTGGACCAGGACGGAGGGGTTCACATGCTACAGGTACCTGTGTGGAACCAGCAGGAAGTGGACATTCACATCCCCATCACCCTCCATCCCAGCATCTTGACATTTCCATGGCAACTATCAGTATATGATAAAGGCCCATGGTGGCAGCGGGAACTTCAGCTGGTCTTCATCAAGCTACACAGTTGCCACAGTCACCGTCAAGGGAGTGATGACCACAGGCAGTGACACTGGCCTCAGTGTGATCTAGGCACACGATGTCCAGAACCCACTGCATTTTGGCGAGGTGAAGTTGTGTGTGATCGAGCCCAGCAGCGTGGAGTTTACCCCATGTCAGGTGGAGGCGCGCGTGGGCCAGACCCTGGAGCTGCCCTTTGAGTATCAACGGTCTCATGCCTGGCGGGGTGGCGGAGATGGTCACCCTGAGTGACTGCTCCCACTTTGACTTGACGGTGGAGGTGGAGAACCAGGGCGTGTTCCAGCCACTCCCAGATGAGGAAGAGGTTGCACAGAGAAGCCAAGGGATGAGCCTGAGAGCACACAGCCAGGGGCTGGCAGAACCGGGGCTCTCAGGGGCCCAGGAGGGCTGAAGCAGCCTAAGAGTGTTCCTGAGGGCAGAAGGTTCTGGAGGGAATGGGGCACCCCATCCTCCAGCCTGCTCTGCCCACACTGTGTTGGCAAGCCACATCATCACTATTCAGGAGCGAGGGAAAGCGCCTTCATTTGGTTGTCCTTGGGATCCCCCGAGGCTCTGAGAAGACACTTGACAGTTGCATTAAAGGTCTGATGTCTCCACCATGTTTCACTTTCGCTTCATTCTGACCTCAGTCCTGGAGACGCTCGGCTGGTGGTCCTCCAAGTCCTACCACCCCTCAGTTGCCTCAGAAGAAGATGCCCTGCATGAGCTTTGCATGAACAAGACGTCCAGAAGCCAGATCACCAGACAAATTAACAAACTGGTGGTGACCTTTTCCTATCCCTGAACCCAAGATTGGACTAATGAGGGACATAAGAAGCGGCCCCTGACCCGGCCAGGCCAACTCTGAAGCTCGCGGGAGAGGAGAGGAGTCTCAGGAGCAGAATGTCCAGCCATCGGAGATGAGCAGGGGAATGGATAAGATTGGAGACCCAGAGCTAATGCAACTGTGGGTGCCGTCCTGGCACCAGGGCCTGGTCCCACCCCCAGGCCCAGCCTCCTCCCGTCTCCGTCATGTATGCTTCTGTCATTCTGGCTTCCCTCTGCCCACAATGCCTCCTGGCCTTTTCTCGGGGACATCCCCAAGCACTGGAGCCTGCCAGACCCACCTCCTTCAGAAGCTGCCCCCATGGTCCCAGGATCAGTTGGGGACATAGGGCTGTGCGTGTCCTTCTTTGGCCCTGTGAACAGGTGACTCTGGTATGCAGATAGGTGGTCTCCTCTTCCCAGTTGGGCAGCAAGGTCTTCCCAGCAGGATCTGGGTCTGATCCCTAGGTCACCTGATGCCCAGGTCACCTGGAAGCTCTGCTTCAACCTGAAGCCAGGCCAGGCCTCTGAGCTGAGTGGGGCTGCTCCCTGCCTCTGCTGTGAAAAGGAGGAAACATCACCATGGAAGGCCCGACTCCATGATATGCAGTCGGGACCCTCAGCCTCACCGTTGTGTAACCCCTAGGCTGCTTTGGGGACCTCTTGGCATGACTGACACAGGCAGTCCGACCTCATGCTCCCTTCTGAAAATGTTCCCATGCAGGATGTGTGCACTTCTGCCCTGCAAGTGCTTCCAAGGGGCCTTATCCCTTGGAACCACTTGCCATAAGATGTTGCTGTCAGGGGCTCCCTTAACATTTCCAGAAGTGGCTTTTCTCCTGAGCTCCCGGGACCCCACCATAACATGCTGCCTTCATGGGGTGTGCACAGTGCCGGTTTCATGCTGGGAGGATGCAGACCAGTGAAATTGCTGTGATCCCTCTTCCTGGAGCTCCAAGTGTACTCAGAGATTAGCAAGAAATTGTGCTTTTATTGAGACTCATGTCCCTTCCCCATACAAGGAGGCACAGACCGAAGAGCCGGGGAGGGAACACGGCCCAGGAAACAGCCGGCTCTGATGTCACCCCGGTGGGAGGGGCCCTCTAGGATCCAGGCTGTCCTTTCAGCCCATCCCCCCCCCCCGTGGATAGGCTGTCTCTGAAAGCCATCGGGTAAAAGGGTAGATGCCGAATGTCCTCTCGGTTGGCATCACGGCCAAGCCCGCACGGCAGTTGTGCCCTCCGTCCAACTCTGGAAGACAGCTCACGACCCCAGGATCTTGCTGTCCATCCTTGCAGATCTTGCTGTCCATCCTGAATGCAGGAGACGTTGCAATGAACTCTCAGGTACTCTGCAGTCCCCAATACCTCAATCTCCTGGACGCCAGTCACCCTGTGCCTGATGCCAGAACCTCTTCCTCCTGTCCACCTGAAACGGGGAGTCCTTTGACTGGCAAATCCCCTTTCCACAAACCCCCTTTCCCTCCCTCGGTGGTCCCCTGAGCCTCTGGTCACCGCCAGTCTACTCTGTCCTTCTGTGAGGTCACCCTTTTCACATCAACACACTAGTGACATCAGTAGTTTTTGTCTTTCCAAGATATGCTAAGTAGCTTAATGTCATCATGCCACACTGTGTACGTATCTCTAAACATCACAGGAACCCCGTAAATGTGTACAGTTAGGAATTGTCGATTTAAAAGTGTTAATAAGAACGTAATAACCAGCATGCTGTGCAGGAAGGCTGCCCATTTGACTGCCCCAATACCTGGCTTGTGATGGCCTCACCTGTTTCGGGGATCGACTGGAGCCATCTGGCTTCTCTGTCAGCTGGTCTTCTTGACTGGCAGGCAGAAACATCTCCTGATGAGGTTGACACACCTCCTCATGGCCCTCTGCCAGCCCCAGCTCTCTCTGTTGGGAGAGGTTGAAATCCTACCCTTTGGCTGCGCAGCGTGGAGGGAGTTGAAATGTGTGTGGTCGGATGCATTCTTTGAGTGTGACTCCTCAATAGGTTTAGTAAGGGATCCCATGGTTTTCATTGGTGTTATTTCGGGGTCCTGGTTCTCAGGGCTTTGTTGCTGTTTGTCCACCCTTGGGATCTCCAGACTGGGGTTGAGCTATGGGTCTTGTAAGATGGTGACCTTCATGGCCATCTGCCAGCCCCGGCTCTCTCCATCGGGAGAGGTTGAAATCCCACCCTCTGGCTGCACAGTGTGGAGGGAGTTGGAATTTGTGCGGTCGGATGCGTTCTTTGAGTGTGACTCCTCAATAGGTTCAATAAGGGACCCTATGGTTCTTATTGGTGTTATTTCGGGGTCCTGGTTCTCAGGGCTTTGTTGCTATTTGTCCGCCCTTGGGATCTCCACGCTGGGGTTGACCCATGGGTCTTGTAAGATGGAGCACCTCATGGTCCTCTGCCAGCTCCGGTTCTCTCCATCGGGAGAGGTTGAAATCCCATCCTTTGGCTGCACAGTGTGGAGAGAGTTGGAATGCGTGTGGTCAAATGCATCCTTTGAGCGTGAGTCTTCAATAGATTCAATAAGGAACCCCACGGTTTTCATTTTTATTTCAGGGTACTTGTTCTCAGGACTCCGATGCTGTTTGTCTGCCCTTGAGCTCTCCAGGCCCGGTCTGACTCAGAGGTCCTGTAGGATGGTGACCCCCAGGGTGGGCCTCTGTATGGGGCCGATCACCAATATTTTTTTGATAAGTTTTTCCAAGGTGATGAAAAAATAAGAGGGGATTCTATACTTTCCCATGATGATGTTTGCTCTGAGGTCTTTAAGATTGTTGTCACTGAACGGTGGATTCCCGGCCACCATGCAGTATAAGGTGGCCCCGAGGCTCCACGTGTCCATGGCTGGGCCGTAGTATGCGTGGTTCCCTGGAGTATCTCAGGGGCAGCGTAGCACAGTGACCCACACGTGGCCTTGAGCATCTCTCCCTCTTCGAAGTATGTGCTGAGCCCAAAGTCGGCGACTTTGACTTGCCCCTTTTCACTCAGCAGTATGTTCACTGGCTTGAGGTCTCTGAGTGCTATGTTTCGCTGGTGGCAGTAGTGGACGGCCGAGCACATCTGCAGGAACATTTGCCGGGCCTCCTCCTCCCCGAGGCAGCCCTTCTGGCGGATGTGATGGTCAAGGTCACCTCCGCCGACGAACTCCATAATGATGACCGTGCTGATGTCACTATCGATCACTTCGAAGAGTTGGACAATGTTGGGGTATCTTAGCTGTGTCATGATACTGGCCTCCATGTAGCACAGCTGCCAGTAGCAGGAGGCTGGCTTCTCCTTGGAGATAATTTTCAGTGCTACTTGGGTTTCAGTTTTCACTTGCCATGCCAGTTTGACCTTGGCAAAGGAACCACTGCCAAGGGTCCTGAGGACTCGGTAATGCTGCCATAGGGTCTTTCTACTGGCCACGTCCCTCCACCCTCCCAGACACATGTGACACTGCCACATGGTCTAACAACACTACTGCTAACTACAACTATACTCACTACAGCAACTCTACTAGAAAAGCTAAGAATATGAACAATACCAATAATACTAAGTTGCTAACGCTACTCCAAAAATACGCTAAATCTACTAAGACTACCAAGAAAGACTGCTAAGAAAAAGTCAAAGTGTGTGAACTATGCTAACAATGCTAACTAACTAAATTTAAACAGAAAACAAGGGAAGACAAGGCACACACAAGGAAATGAGAAGATGGGAAAAAAGAAAAAAGGGGAGAAAATAGTAAAAGAATAGACAAAGAGGAGAGAGACAAAAAGACTAAGTAATGAAAGAGAAACAAGGCAATAGAGAAAGGAACAAATGAGAATGAGGAAAATGAGAAAAAGAGAGAAAAAATAAACACAGTAGGAAAACACCAAGGATCAACAGAGGCAGCATGGTCTCACTCCACAGGAGCTATACAGGCTTCCTGGAATGTAACGACCAAAACCTCAGGCCAGCCAGGGGCTTATATAGGTGTGCAAGATTCCATCACAATGGCGCTTTATGAGGTCAGAGCAACTGACCTGTCTGGATTACTCCCCAGGTTTTGGGTTTTTTTTTTTTCATTTTTTGTTTGCAATAAACTTTTTCTCCTTGTGACAGAAGGTTTTTTTTGTTTGTTTCTGTTTGTCTAGGTGGGTTCTAGAGACCGATGTTTGCTTTCTCAAAAATTAACTCCTGGCTGGGCTCATGTCTGTAGTCCCAGCATTTTGGGAGGCCTGGGTGGGAGATCACTTGAGCCCAGGTTTTCGAGAACAGCCTGGGCAACATGGCGAGGCATCATCTCCACAGAAAATTAAAGAATCATGCCTGTGTGGCTCTAGCTATTCGGGAAGCTGAGGGGAAGGATTGCCTGAACCCAGGAGGTTGAAAGTGAGGTGAGTTGTGATCATGCCACTGCATTCCAGTCTAGGAAACAGTGAGCGTCAACTCAGGGAAAAAAAAAAAGTCAAAGCCTACAGTTTGCTTCCATATCCTTTTTATTGTTAATTGGAAAATCTAAAATAACTTTTGGTTTCTCAAAACCCTTTAATGTGTACTGTCAAATTACACCTTTTTCTTTAAACTCCGAATGATTGGTCTCAAAATGGTGGTGATACTTAACTGACATCATGACACCATAAGTACATGCTCTGTTGCATAAGATGTAAGATATATGATTGGGTTGCCAGGAAGATAGCCCTCATCATAATTTCTCCATAAGACCATCAGATTTATCATCAAAATCTTTGGAGGGCAGAGGCAGTGGATTGAAATATTCAGAGTGTTTAAAGAACAAAAGCATGTCTTGGTGGTTTCTGGAGACTGATGTTCACTTTCTCAAAAATTAAAACATGTCTGGGCTCATGCCTGTAATCCTGGCATTTTGAGAGGCCTGGGTGGGAGGATCACTTGAGCCCAGAATTTCAACAACAGCCTGGGCAACATGGTAAGACCTCCTCTCTACAGAAGGCTGAAAAATTGACCGAGCATGCTGGCATGCAGCTGTAGTCGTAGCTCTTCGGGAGGCTGAGGGCGAGGGATTGCCTGAGCCCAGGAGGTGGAGACTGTGGTGAGTCATGTTCATGCCACTGTACTCCAGCCTGGGAAACAGTGACAACCAACTCAGGTAAAAGAAGAAATTAAAACCTGTAGTATGCTTCTTTTTTTTCTTTAGTTGGAGTCTCACTCTGTCACCCAGACTGGAGTGCAGTGGCCGCTCCCGGCCACCGCAGACTCAACCTGCTGGGCTCCGGCGATCCTTCCACCTCGGCCTTCTGGGTAGCTGAAGTTGCGGGCGCGTGCTACCACACCCGGCTAATTTTTTTATTTATTGTGGAGATGAGGTCTTGCCAGGTTGTCCAGGTAGGTCTCGAACCCACAGGCTCGGGCGGTCCACTCACCTTGGCCTCCCAAGCGCGGGATTACAGGCTGAGCCACCGAGCCCGACTGGAAATTGGATTTTATCAAATGATTTTTCTGCCTAGCTAAGATGATCATGTAGCTTTTGTTTTTTGTTCTACTAATAGGATGTATGCCTTTCACGGATTTTCGGATCAGTGTTGAACCAACCTCACATTCCTGGAGTAAATTCCACTTCATGATAGTGTAGAATTCTTTGTATGTGTTGCTGAGTTCAGTTTGTTAGTGTTGTATTGGGGAGTTTTTGTGTCCATACGCATGAGAGATACTGGACTTCTCTTTTGTTGTGATGTCTTTGGTTTGGTGTCAAGATAATCCTGGCTTTAGGAGTTTAGACATCACAGACTCTTGGTCTGGCTTACTGAACTTTTATGGAACTTCTGGAATAAATGCCTTATTTTCTGTTTGCCCTTAGGACCATGCTCAGAGGCTTTAAGCATCGCTGTGGTCAAAATAATATTCCCCAGTTCCACCAGGGCATTCCCCTGTCAGTGCTGGTCAGCGCCACCTCACATCCGCGCCACCTCACGTTGATACTCCAGTTTTGGTTCTGCTAAAATTTCTTTCAGTTTGTCTACTGGAACCTGGATCCCCTTGTCAGGATTACATTGCATATAGTCATATAGATCATACATTCCAGCTGGTTGCTGGACGTCTTAGGCTTTCTGTCTGTAGGTTTTCCTTCCCTCTTCTGTACTGGAGAATGGGTTTCTACCTGCAACTTTTTACAGTCAAGATTTTGTTGCCTGCCTCCCTGTGTCATTTCACATGCTCTCTATTTGGAGGAGCAACCTGTGTACCTGTGCCCCACCTCGCATCTGTTGTCCATCTGCACCTCCAGCTGCTCACAGGAGCACCCTTGACGGCGTCTCCTTCCAGCTGACTGAAGTTCACACCAAGACATGAGGTGTGGGTCCATCCTGACAACTTCCACATGAATCTGGAAGTATGAGGGGGTGAACACCCATGGGGCGACCCTCCTGTGCCTTGGGTAGTAACTTCTGAGGTGCATTTTATAAGGCTCCTCACAGGGTCTCCAATGGGATAGAGCCTCAGTTGCCCACCGTGGGACCACCTCAGTAACTTCCCACAGAATAGACTTTCCCGTCTTCCTTGTTTCACCCTCCCCAGCCTCCACTCTGTTCTTTAGATCATTTCTGAAAATAAATAACTTTCACTCAAGTTCTTATCCAGGCTCTAATCCTTACCATACTCTGCTTTTGGGTGACCAAGCGCTTGATAGACTATGTGGTGGACTTTCATCAAAAAAGGCAGTGTCCAGTTCACTCTCATTTTGGATATGTCAGCAGCCACTGACATCAGCAATTTAGTTACCCTGACCTGGTGTAGTGACTCATGCTTGTAGTCCCAGTACTTTGGGAGGCTGAGATGGGAGGATCACTTGAGGCCAGGAGTTTGAGACCAGTCTGAATAACATATTGAGACCCTGTCTTTACAAAAAAGTATTAAAAATTAGCTAGGCGTGTTCACACGTGCCTGTAGTCCCAGCTACTCAGGAGACTGAGGCAGGAGGATTGCTTGAGTCTAGAGTTCTAGGTTGCAATGAGCTATGATCGTGCCACTACACTCCAGTCTGGGGACAGAGTGAGACCCTTTCACTGGGGGTGGGGGGATTGTGACCCTGAATATAGTTCTTATAAAAAAGGTAGAAGAAATTCTTGACTTTTCCTTGATTTACCAGTTATCAAAGTGATGAGTCAGTTCCTGATATCATCCCAAAGGTAGTTAATGAGGTGTTTGTTTTTAAAGAATCATTATGAGGTCATGGATGTAACTACATTTGATGTGTTTTACTCGATTGTAGTTACTATTCTTGTTGATGTTCAATTTGTTCCTTGCAGGGCCCTACCTAAGGTGATATCTGAGTCCAGCTCTAGAATTCTCTAGTAGCTTTTTTGGTTTCTGAAAAATAATTTGGTTGTCCAGTAGAGCTATTGTTTTTTTTTGTTTTTTTTTTGAGTTGGAGTCTCACTCTGTCGCCCAGACTAGAGCGCAGTGGCCGCTCCCAGCCACCGCAGCCTCGACCTGCTGGGCTCCGGTGATCCTTCCGCCTCAGCCTTCCAAGTAGCTGGAATTACAGGCATGCGCTACCACGCCCGGCTGGTTTTTTGATTTATTGTAGAGATGAGGTCTCGCTGCCCAGGCGGGTCTTGAACCCGCGGGTTCGGGCAATCCACTCACCTCAGCGTCCCAAAGGCGTGGGATTATAGGCTGAGCCACCAAGCCCAGCTTTTCATTAGTTTTTTAATATCTTAGTTATTTGTGATCTTGTATCATGTAACTTTTTCTGTGTCAATTCATATTACATTAGCATTGTTCTTTAATCCTTTATTTATTTAAAATTTTTATTTTTAATATTTTATTTTAAAGATGTGGAGTACAATTCAGGATTAGGTATACAAGTGGATATCGCACAGATAAAGTCTGGGCATGTCTTTGGTCCCCACTTTGCCTGGTTTGAGATCAGGTACCCTTACTGATGTTGTGTCCCCCCCCCCCATTCAAGCAGTATATTGCTACTGCCAATCCCATTCTTATAATATTATGGTAAATGTTCAGGGTCCACCTATGAGTGAGAACATGTGGTACGCTGTTTTTTGTTTCTGTGGTAGATAACTGAGTATGATTGACTCCAAATCCATCCAAGTTGCTGCGAAGTCCATATGTTTGTCCTTCCTTATGGCTGTGTAATATTCCACTGTGTATATGTACCACATCTTTTTTTTTTTGAGTTCGAGTCTCACTCGGTTGCCCAGACTGGAGTGCAGTGGCCGCTCCCGGCCACCGCAGCCTTGACCTGCTGGGCTCCAGTGATTCTTCCGCCTCAGCCTTCCAAGTAGCCGGAATTACAGGC
>NW_007245657.1:12453-29664 GCF_000164805.1 Carlito syrichta | reverse complement strand
ACCTCAGCCTCCCAAAGGCGCGGGATTACAGGCTGAGCCACCAAGCCCGGCTGAGTTATTGTTTTTTAACACATATGCAGTATATGAACTTATACCAACACTTCCTATTCACATTCAGGGTTTTTATTAACTTCATTGATTTTGAATCTATCTTTTTTTCCCATGTCAAAAAATTTCACCTCTTAGCACTACTCAGGTCACTTAGGACTTGAGACACTTGAGTTGCTTTTAGTCCTTAGCTATTAAAAATTGTACCATCCTCCCGCCTCGGCCTCCCAAAGTGTTGTGTTATAGGCATAAGCCGCCGCAAAAATAAATACATAAATAAATAAAAATTTTAAAAATAATAAAAATTGTACATAATAAATTACTTTGAGAGTAAAAAAAAAAAAAAGAAAACATGTTTGTCTCCAAAACTGCTGTGTCAGGAGCAAATATACCCAGGTCATCTAAAAACTCAATTAGGTTCCTTAAACATAAATTTGAAATAACAGCATGCAATCATATTTTATTCCATTTTAAATGGGGCCATTACTATCCTCTCCTATTACGGTTTAGTCTGAGTCATGTTTCAGATATTTTCTCTTTGGGGACTAATGACTGATAGTAAATCAATAATGCTGGGAAAAAACAAAGCTTTTCATTATTTTAAGCTGCGATCTGGATGACACGAAACAGCACAGTGATGATCAGGAGTGAAGCAGTTGTGTCTAAACCCAGTTAGTTTTCATGCAAGATCGATCAAAAGTGGAGCCAGGAACTCAGGAACAGAGGTTTAAGTGGGACCAGGAAAGGCTGGAGCCTGAAGGCCCAGCACACAAGCTGGGATGGAGCAAGGGCTGGAGGGTGAGTCCAGCTGAGCCTGATGAAGTCAGTCAATCCCTGTCAATGGTGCCCCAGGGTCTGCATGCTGCAGGGCTAACCAGTGGTCGACAAACAGTTGTCCAAGCAAGTTCAGCCACAAGAAGGCCCAGGAGGCTGGGCATAATGGCTCACACCTGTAACCCCAGCACTTTGGGAGACCAAGGCAGGAGTTCAAGACCAGCCTAGGCAACATGGCGAGACTTGTCTCTACCAAAAAAAAAAAAAATCAAAAAAATTAGCTGGGTGTGGTGGTACGCACCTGCAGTCCCAGTTACTTGGGAGACTGAGGCAGAAGGAGTGAGGGGAGGTGAAGGATGCCATTAGCCATGATTGTGCCACTGCACTCCAGCCTGGGCAACAGAAGGAGATCCTGACTCAAAAAAAAAAAGGAGGAGGAGGAGGCAGGAGGCAGTGAATGTTTCTGCAGGTGAGTGGAATAGGAAAATGCAAAGAACTTGGCAGGGAGTGAGGAACCATGTCATCCCAGGGCCCTGAGCTCAGAGACAGAACATCTCAAACTCACAAGAATGGTCCTAGCTTAGTAAGGCCTCAATATCAGTAGGACAATTTACAAGGCCAGAGTGTAAGTCGGAGAGGGAGGGACATGCCAAATAAGCCCCAGATATCAGGAATACAGAGTTAGGGCTTGGTTTCAGGATGAAGCAAGGGTTTCTGTTCAAGATCAGACTGAGCCGGGCTCGGTGGCTCAGCCTGTAATCCCGCGCCTTTGGGAGGCTGAGGTGAATAGATTGCCTGAGTTCGCGGGTTCGAAACCCGCCTGGGCAGCAAGCTCATCTCTACAATAAATCAAAAAATCAGCCGGGCGTAGTAGCACATGCCTATAATTCCGGCTACTTGGAAGGCTGAGGCGAAAGGATCGCCGGAGCCCAGCAGGTCGCGGCTGCGGTGGCCGGGAGTAGCCACTGCACTCCAGTCTGGGCGACCGAGTGAGACTCCAACTAAAAAAAAAAAAGATCAGACTGAGTTCTTGAAATACTAAATTCTAAAAGGAGGCTCCTTCAATTTCCCCTTCCCCAGGACTAAACCGGGCCCAAGCCAGGTGCAATGGCTCACACCTGTAATCTCAGCACTTGGTAGGCCAAGGCAAGAGGATTGCCTGAGTCCAGGGGTTCGAAACCAGCCTGGGCAACTTGTGAAACCTCGTTTCTACAATGAATCAAACCAAAAAATTAGTCGGGCATGGTGGCACATGTCTGTGGTTCCAGCTACTTGGAAGACTAAAGCAGAAGGATCACCTGAGCCCAGCAGGTCGAGGCTGCAGTGGCCATGAGTGTGCCCCTACACTCCAGCCTGGGTGACAGAGTGAGACTCTGAGTCGAAAAAATGAAAAAATAAATAAAATAAATTGGGCCCAGAGCCTGGAGATGACGGAAAGGGGGATGCTGGGTTCTAGGGAAAGACCAAGAACCCTGTACCTTCCCATCCACCTTGCTCCTCAGCTCCTGAAGGAGAAGTGCACAAGTTCACGGCCAGAATACTAGACCACAGTCCCACTGAATGGGACTCCAAAAGTGGCAAGCAAACATGGGTGTGACCCTCTTAAGAATATTCTCTCTTCTCCCCTAAGGTGTGGTAAGAGAGCTCAAAGGAAACTTCCCAGGAGAAAACAATTTTAGTGGGTGATCTAAGCCAGCTCAGTTCCAAGCTTCGAGGTAAATCCTCTCTCTCCCCTTGTGTTGGTTCCACTCACAAACGTTGAAGCTTTGGGCTAATCTGTCCTCCCACTGAAATAGTAAGAGCTGAGATTTGGATCTCAACTTTAGAGTGAAAGAAGATGAAGCAGACCAAAACATTTTAGACCACTGATGCCAACACAAGTAAGGCAAAGGTAGCCCCTCACAGCCAAGTCTAGCAAACTCACACAGCACACTGGGTTGCCCTGGGTTCCCCACCTACCACCACCACCACGCAATCCTATCTCAGTCACACTGCAATATGACTTCCAGAGTCAATGAGACCAAACTTGCAAGCCCAGGAACCAAGCCAGGAGACAAGGATGGCTCTGGGGTGCAGAGTCAACCAGGCCATTACACTTTTAGATGGCGAGATTTGCATAGGCGGTATACAGAGAAGATCAATGGTACAGAACAGGAGTGACCATTATTTGGTGTAGAGAAAACGTGAGGCTTTTGGAAGATGGGAGAAACCACAAATTGAATCCATCCTAAGGAAACTACTTCCGAGGAGTTAATTAGGATAAATCGTTCAGTGTGGGTTATTTATTTATTTATTTAACAACCCTTTATTGATGCCTGCCTATAATGTGGCAGGCACTGTGGGGAATATAAACATGCCAAAGGTATGGTGTGTGGCCCCAAAGGAGCTTGTAGTCTGGCGGGGGAGACAAATGCCTACACAGTTAACACAAGGAAGGAAGGAAGTAGGGGAAGGGTTGAGCAAGTAACTAATCAGCCTCCAGATTCCAATTAGAACCCGTAGGCTCAAACATCAGGTACCAATTTCGAATTCTAGCTCACCGGCAGAGTTGATAAGACAAAGTCTTCCCAGGTCTGGGGGTAAGGGAGCATCCTTATGAAGAGCTTGAAAGCAAAATGTCCTGTGGTTCCAGTCTAAGTCCGATCATTCCTGGTAGATATTCTAAGTCGTGTTGTCTGGTTGTATACAGTGTGTCTAGGCCTCACTTCAGACAAGAGATGCTATGGGTAAACTAAATTATTCAACTGCCTTAAAAACTGGGTATGAGTGGGACAGGCATGGTGGCTTACACCAGTTATCCTAGCATTTTGGGAGGATTGCTTGAGCCCAGGGCTCAAGATCAAACTGGGCAACATAGCAACAAAAAAAAATCTCTACAAAAAAAAAAAAGAAATGTTTAATTAAAAAAAATATTAGCCAGGCATGGTAGCATGTGCCTGTAGTCTAGGTACTCAGGAGGCTGATATGGGAGGATTGGCTGAGCCCAAGAGTGCAAGGTTGCAGTGAGTTATGATTGTGCCACTGCACTCCAGCCTGAGAAACAGAATGAGACACTATCTCAAAAACAACAAACATTAAAAAAAAAACTGGATATGGGGTAGGTATGATGCAGGAATGGGAAGCAAGGAAAAAGATATCCAATCATGCATTCAAAAATATCTCTTGTTTTGCAAGACGAAAAAGAGTACTGGAGATATGTGGTGGCGATGGTTACATACCATGAATGTCCTTGACACCACTCAACTATACTCCTCAAAAGATGGCAAATTTTATGTTCTGTGTATTTTACCACAATTTTTAAAAATTGAAAAAAAATTGAGTTAGCACATGCCAAGCATTATGTTATATGCTGGCCCAGATACAAATAGGAATAAGACAGAATCCTTGCCCTTAAGAAGCTCACAGTCTGAGAGGGAAAGGCAAGAAATAAGTAAATCTCAGCTCAGATCTTGCCTCTCCCAGGAAGTCCTCCCTGGTCCTCTCAGTCTGGGTAAGCCTGCTTCAGATTCTCCCTCAATAGTCTGTGCTTGTTTGTTTCATAATTATCTTCATTTATTTAACAAACATTTATGAAGCTAAGCACTGGGGATATAAAACCAAATGAAGCTTTCAGTGTGAAGGAGGAAACAAATATACAGATGAATAAGTACCAAAAAAAACTACTGCATTTCTCTGACCCAGAATCTGAGCTTCTGAAGTAAAGTAAATGTTTTCTGA
Organism: Carlito syrichta; assembly: GCF_000164805.1. NCBI lineage: Eukaryota > Metazoa > Chordata > Mammalia > Primates > Tarsiidae > Carlito > Carlito syrichta. The sequence continues at coordinate 25,125 of NW_007245657.1, read as the reverse complement.
ATGAATGAATGAGTGATGGGGTGAATAAATAAATGAGTATCTGAGTATAGAGTAAGTCACAAACTATGTATCCATGGATATGAACAAGAGTCATTTAAACTGAGTTTCAAAAGTTAAATAGGAGTCTGTGTGGAAGTCATTTTGAACAAGAACCTCTGGCTGGCCCAAGAGCAGCTTACAATCAAGGTCAAACATCAACCAATCAGAACTGCCCTATTTGCATGGCAGGAACCCAAATGCATGATGGGAATCCTCAAACTCACCCTAACCATAAAGGTCAAACTCCATTGGGAAGAACTTCAGGCCACAGTCTCAGTATATACAGCAAATACTTTTTCTCTGTTGCTTTGCTTGTTATAAGCACAACATGTTTTTCCTTCAGTGAATCTATTGTTCATTTATGGTTGTCCTGGTGTATATTTTGCTCCAGTGACACTGACCATTCTTAATCTATCATACAGCTGTTTATGTGGAGAAATATAAGAAAATCACCTCACATAAGAACATGAATGTGGGAAGTAAGCCTGTAAGTTTAGGGAGCTGGGGAGTCTTCAGTGCTGGGGGATCTGGCAAAGAAGCACAAAAAACCTGATCAATGAGGACTTTGTGGGACATTCTAGCAAGTTTGCAGTTAATTATGATGGTAATCAGAAGTTATAAGAGGTTTTTAAGCAGAAGAATGTGGCCTAGCTTTTTATTTCAGCTTGCTCACTATGCCATGAGCTAGAAGAAGTGGGACTCAGGCTACAGAAGATGGTACCAGGGACAGGTAGGAGATTGTCTTTACTTATGTGATAGAAATACAGATAGAGAAAGATACTGAAATTAAGTATTTAGGAAGCTTGGCAGACAGAATTTGGCAACAAATTGGCCTCAAAGTTACATTCATTTATTCAACAAATATTTGTGGAACCTTGACTATGTACTAGGCACTATTCTAGACATTGAGCATTTAACACTGAACAAGCAAGCTAATGTCTCTATGCCCATGAAACTTATATTGGAGGAGGGCAGCAGTTATATAATTAAATAAGCAAACAAAAATAAATGTGATAAAGATGTTTGAGCTTAATCAAGTCGCTTAATTTTTTAATAGAAATTTTTTCAATGCCTCAGTTTCTGCATCTGTAAAATAAGGGCATTAATGGTATGCCACATAGGATGGTTTTGAGGATTTAATGTGTTAATAATATACATCCAGGACTTAGAACAATACCTGGTCCATAGAAAGTATTATGTAAGTATTAGCTATTACAATTAAGAAAAATAACAGGAAAATGCACGAGAGAGGGACTCCAGTAGTAGAACTAGGGAAACATGACTTTGGTTAGCAGGTGAAGGAGGCTTCCCTGAGTTGCTACCTCTTGAGCTGAAACCTAAAAATGGAAGAAGGAGCCAAAGTACCAAGTTCTAGGGAAGAGTGCTCCAAACAAGGGAAAGATCCTGAGGCTGGAATTAGCCAGGAGCATTCAAGAAATAGAGAGAGGAACCGTGTGGCCAGAGCACAGTGAGCAAAGTTATGGCTGAGGGATAAAACCGAAGAGGTCTGCGGGGGTCAGATCATGAAGGACCTGTAGGACAAGGGGTTTTACTTCTCCTCTCATGCTGGGCCCCCTCACTGCTACTTCTCAGCCTGCCTTGTCCTCTCCTCCTCCTCTTCTACCCAGTGTCTAAACCTTACAGAATCTGGAGGCTGATTATAGTAGTGGGAAGGAAGCCACCAGAGGGCTTCACACAGGACCATGATCTCTGCCAATTAATACCTTCAAAACTTCTCTCTGGATATGTGTAGTATAACGTAAACCATGGCTACAATTTCCTCCATTCCCTGTATGCAAATCCTTTTGCCATGGGATACGGTCCTGCCCCCAACAAGAGAAGTCTATTTCTCCACCCCCTGGACCCTAAGCTGGTCTTAGGAAATTACTTTGATCAATAGAAGACAGTGGAAGTGACTTGGGGAGCTCCAAAGCTAGATCTCAAGCAAGACACTGCACAGCTTCTGATCTTAGCCTCTTGCAACCTTGTATATTGATCATGTTTTTACTCTCTCTATTTTATGATGTTTGACTTCTTTCGGGAGCCTTGCTGGCTAGGGTGAGATGACTTCTGCCTGGATAATTCCTAAAGACAGTAAATAGCTTGTTGATAAGCACACTTCCATATACAAACCAACCACCCTGGGTCCACACCCTCAACCACCTCCTTCCTCTGACTTTCACACGTGAGGTGATAACTTCCCTTGCTTTAAATCATCCCAGGACCAAATAGGAGACACAAGGGACAGCCCTTATGCCTCAATGCCCACCAGAATTATTCAAGCTAGCTAATCCTAAACAGTCCTTGCCTTTCTTCCTTGACTTTCTGCAGAAACCCCAATACAGGCCATGGCCTAGGCTTCTCCTCGCTCCCTTCTGCCTCCTGACACTGGTGCTTTCCCCCTATGTAGCATGTCATGCCTTTCCTTTTTCCTGTGAGTAATGTTAAACTTTTCTTTCAGTGGCATTGACCTCTCCATGTCACCTTTATAAACTAAAACCTGAGTACAAATCAACCTGTGAAGCAATCCAAGCTACCCACTGGAGGGTGAGATCTCACAGAACAGAAAAAAGCTGTTCCAGCCAAAGTCCCTGGATCAATCAGCCCCAGGTGCTCTGTCAGCTGACTGCAGCTGAATAAGTGACCCTAGGTAAGACCAGCCAAAAATCTATTATTTCCAGGGCTCTCTGGTAGCTCTAGTTGTCAAGCTTCTCTGGGGCAACTTCCACCCTTTGCTCCAAAGATAAGTCTTAGACACCATCTGATGCCCAAGCATTTTATTCTGGAAGCACTCCAATAAAACAGAAAGTAGGAGCTGGCTGGTGGCATGGGCCACATAGGGAGTCAGATGGCCTACTTACCAGGGAGATACCTGTGCACAAACCATTCTCAGAATTTGGGGGATTCTTCCTCTTTCTTATACTTGTCTACCAAACATCCAAGTGGAAATGTTGTGTTCCAAGTTGGACATTTACACTGGATCTCAAGGGAGATATCCAGACCTGAGATGTGAACATTTCTTCAAGTTATAGAAGATGTTAAAGGCCATGGGCCTTATGAGATCACCTAAAAATAAAAATAATATAGAAAGAGGAGAAAGGCTGAGATGAGTGGATTGCCTGAACCTGTGGGTTCGAGACCCACCTGGGCAGCGAGACCTCATCTCTACAATACATAAAAAAAAAAATCAGCCGGGCGTGGTAGCACGTGCCTGTAATTCCAGCTACTTGGAAGGCTGAGGCGGAAGGATCGCCGGAGCCCAGTAAGTCAAGGCTGCAGTGGCCGGGAGCGGCCACTACACTCCAGTCTGGGTGACAGAGTGAGACTCCAACTCAAAAAAAATAAAAAGAAAACGAAAGAGGAGAAAAAGAGGGCCCAGAATCTGTAGGATTTAGATATTGGGTAGAGGAAGAGGAGAAGGAGAGGGCAAGGCAGGCTGAGAAGTAGCAATGAGGGGGTCAGCGCGAGAGAACTGTGTGCGTGCAGAGAAACAAGTCAGAAGAGAAAGACCATTGTGTTGGCCAACCATTGCATTGGTTGTTGACCATGATAAGAGCAGTTTCAGTGGTGTCATGAGGACAGAAACCAAGTTCAGGTATGTGAAGGGAAGAATTAGAGATGTGGAAATGAAGGCAGTGGATCCAAACAAGTCCTTTGAGAAGTTTTGTTGTGAAGAACAGAAGAAAAATGGGCAACTCAAGGGCGGGGCATGGGGTTGAGGGAAGGAGCCTTTGTTTAACACTTTTATGATTGTGAAATATATCAGACATTCAAAAGAATAGCTATAGCCCATATGTGCTGTTCAAAGGGAGTTTTTCTTTTCTTCTTTTTTAAAAGATGAGAGGTACTACGGCATTTTGTATGCTAATGGGAATGATCCAGTTGAGACAGGAGAAACTGATGATGCAGGGAAGAGAGGACGTTTACAGGAACAAAGTCCTTGAGAAGGGGAAAAAGAACAGGATCCAGGGCCCGAGTGGAGGGGTCGGTCTCTGTTAAGAGTAGGGACACGTCTTTCATTGTAATAGAAGGAGGTTTGTCAATTTAGTGATGGGAACACACAGGAGTTCTTGTCTGATTGCTTCTGTGGCTCAATGAAGTATAAGGCAAGGTCATCGGCTGAGAGTGAGGTAGAGGGAGGGAGGAAGGGAGGGAGGAAGTCTGAGCAAAGGAGACTGCCTGCCATCTCAGGGTGGGAACTGGAAGGTAAGGAGCAAAGGTTGTGGCACTACTGAGCAGTGTCAGATGTCCATCTGAGGACTGTGGTTATGAGTTCAAAATGAACCCATCAGCAGGGTTTTAAGGGCTTCCCTAGCAATGCTCAGAGGCCTGAGTGCAGATCCAGGGAAGACCGAGGGACAGGTGTGGCCAGGATGGGGGTTTGCTAAGAAGGGAATTAAGGATATTTGTAAGGAAATGATTATAATCCATCCATTCTTAGCTGGCTGGGGGATGAAGGAGCAAGAACATGGAAGGAAGACTTCAGGATGGCTTCCAGGTTTCTGTTTCCTACCTACAGTGCCTACCACCAAGGTGCTATTCGCATGTAAGAGGAAGTCCAGCTCTGGGGAAAAAGGACTCTGAGCTGAGATGCCAATGGGTGTGTCTGTGGAGCCACAGATGGACAGAGGCCACCCCCTTCACTGGACCCTCTTGTCTGCCCTTGGCTCCTAGCTGGGAAGGTGAAAGACAGCCTCGGCAGTCCCAGTGCCCACTGCCCCGCCAGGCAGCTGCAGCGTCCCTTCTTCTTTAGGAACCTGTCAGGGCCTGTTTGCTGGTCTTTTCAGTTTAATACATTTTAATCAGAAAATTAATCAGGAAACACCAGTTCAGCAGATAATTGAACAATGAGGAGACACGATAATTGCTGTTTAGTCTAATTAACTTTGTTAAGTCTTTATTGGTAACAGACTTCCTGAGTGAAACTTATTAAATGTCCTTCCCTGGAAAACTCAATTCCTATTCAAAGGAAAAGTAGAGTCTGTCTGCATTATTTCCAGAAAAACAATTTTGGCCCTGTAGTAGTCCTGTGGGCCAAAGAGACCATCAGTCTCTTTTTTGGCTCTGCCTGGCTTCCTTCTCCCTGGAATCACAGGCATCCCAGCTTGGAGGGACAGGACACACCATCTCAACTAGTTCTGAGAGTCACTACACTAGGCCACCTCCCTCTGCAAACCACATGACTTGCAGTCCATGAGTCCTGCCTTCCTCTTATGCTTTGGAGATCTTGACTAGAGCCATTCAGAGTCAGGGGAGAGCAACAAGCCCCCTCCAGGGGAAGGGGCCATCTGTGAAAATCACCCACAGGTATGAGTTGGTGCAAAGGCATCTGGTCCCAAGTTGTATAAAAGCAAGCTGTTGACCTGAATGTGCTGCTAGATCCATGCAGCCCCTTTGCAAAAGAGATGATGTCTTCAAGGGCTCTGAAGGTGTGTAAAGTGGTTGGTTCATGCACTAAATGTTCCTCTCCTTGGTGTCTCTTCTTGCTCTCTTCTCAGTGATTATTTCTTATTCAGGTCCTCTCAGAGGGGACTTGCTTCTAATCTACTGCCTCACTACACACAGCTAGTTCCCTCCTGAGAGCAGCTTCAACTTCCCCCATGGAGAACATTCCTAGTTCTGGCACCAGTAGACACAGATAAGGTGTCTAGCTCATAGAAGCCCAAGAGATTTTATCAAATGACCCATCATGGGATCTAGAAGATAAATGTTGCCTGCTGAACTCAAAAGTGGACATTCAGAATATGCTTGGGTCAGAAAGAGAAACACCAGCTTCACACCTTCGGTTTCAACTCCCTGTCACCACAATAATGATCAAGAGGGTCACCTGTCATCATAACAACTGTCCCTATTTCAGGGATGCTTGTCCTGGGAGTCCCCTCCTACCTCTCCCTATGAACTCTTGACACCTGTGACTTTCAGCACCTGTTCAAATGTCACAAGTAACATTATTTTAGTGTTCTCTGTCCTGTCCAACATCAATAAACCAAACAGGTGTTAGCTTTACACAGATCCTGAATGTCAACTAGGGGAGAGGTGACAGTGAAATATCCCGAGACAAAAGGAAGCACAGATCATTACCAGGTGGTTTTGTTTAACAGGCAAAGAAATGAAGACTGACAGGTGGCTGTGTTTGCCTAATCTAGGAGATCATCTTCTAACTGCTGGAATTTACCCCTCAACCTGTCCTCCAGCTAATTCTGAGAGCTTCCAAAGCACAACCTCTATTGCTTCAGAATGAGCCCAGTGACTGATTTGCTGGCTGCAGCTGCAGGCTCTGGTGAGGTCACCAGGCTGCTGAGCACAGCTGTCCTCTCCTGATCCATCACTGATGTCCACCTCGGAGACCCTCAGTCGGAGCTGGCTTGCTCCTTCTAAACCCTGGGTTATTGCCTCCCTCAACCCACCACTCCCCATTTGCTACATCACTGCTGAGAACAGACTGGAACTTTAGCAAGGAGGTACTGAAAGTCTGAGACTAATGAAAGGATAATAAAGCATAACTTGGAACTGCTACCAAGTGGTCACACCACTCTTAGAATCCCCAGACCCAACCCCAACCTCAAACTGAACTAGCTCCTTGCCTGGCTGCTGGCTGGTCTTTTCTCCCTGGAGTCCAGGCCTGCCCCCTAAAGCCTCAAATCCTATCCCAAAATGGGAACCTCCACTGAAACTGACTCCCACCCACCCACAGGAGAGATCTCTGACATCAGGTCCCCAATGAGGCAACCCCACAAGAATCCCACGGAGCACTTCCCAAAGTCTGGCACTCTAAGCCACAGCCAGGAATAACTGCTGCAGAAAAATCTCTCCAACTTGGTACAAATGCAACAATTTACAGGCTCAGGGCAGTCTTGATCCAGAATTAGAAAGGAAACATTTCTCTAAAGGAAACATAATTTGCAGAGGCATGGTTCCGCTAAAATACCCTCCTGATTTACATTACTAAGCAGTACACCTAACATCTCAGTCTGAAGCAATTGCATTTAGGTCTTGGAGAACCAGGGAGAGTGCTTGCTTCTCATTTACATAACTACAAGGGCCCACTCAAGAGGTTCTGCCAAGAACAAAGGGACAGTCTGCCCTAAAGGTAAATTCCAGTCTCCACCCTTAAAGACAGAAACTACTCAAAATTTTTAAAGTAAGTTTTTCAGCTTCAAAAATTATAAGGTAATGTCCGAGTGAGTCTCTTCCAGGGATCCTGTTACATAAGGAGTGGAAGGAGGACGATGAATTTGAAAGCAGGGATGATACTGTATTTAACTCTAGACCCGCTAATGCCTAGTTCAAGATTCTTGGCATACATAATAGGCTTTCGATTAACATCTGTTGAATGGGATGGCATAGACTGGGCGAGTCTGAGATCCAGTGTGGGCAGCTGGAGATAAAAACCAAAGAGGCATTGCACACCTGTCCATGCAAACCAGAAGTGGCCCGAGGAGGGCCTCTCAGACAGGAAGATGGTGTAGGTTTAGAGAGGCCAATTTCGTTCATTGAGGCTGTGAAGTCAGGTCTTTGGCCTTGACTGCAACCCCAGCTGAGGGCACTTGGCTCCAGGTCAGTGAAGTTTAGGGTGACTTGTCTAATAATAATACTAATAGCCCATGGGGCACCGGATGTATCATCACGTTTCATCATCACAACACCCCCATGAGAAAGGTTCATCATCACCTCCAATTAGTAAACAGAAAGGGAGGCACAGAGAGGTTAAAATATTTGCCCAAGGTCATAAAGCTAGGACTGGGGCTGGAAAACTTGTTCTTTAATAGGCCAAATAGTAAATATTTTCAGTGTTGCAGGCATGTGATCTATCTCTGTGGCAAATTCACAGCTCTGCCTTTGCTGCATGAAAGTAGCCCTAGGCAATATATAAACAAATGGGCATAGCTCTCCCAAAAAAAACCTTTTTTTATTTTTTTATTTTTTGAGTTGGAGTCTCACTCTGTTGCCCAGGCTGGAGTGCAGTGGCACATTCACGACCTGCTGGGCTCCAGCAATCCTTCGCCTCAGCCTTCCAAGTAGCTGGAATTACAGGTGCATGCTACCACACTCAGATAATTTTTTTTTCTTCTTTTTTTTTTGTAGAGACGAGGTCTCACCAAGTTGCCTGGGCTAGTCTCGAACCCACAGGCTCAGACAATCCACTCACCTCAGCTTCCAAAGTGTTGGGATTACAGGTTGAGCCACCGAGCCCGGCCAAAACTTTATTTTAAAAAATCAACCTCCTCTCCTATCTTGGGGAGGTGAATCTCTCTCTCTCTCTCTCTCTCTCTCTCTCTCTTTCTCTCTCTCTCCTCTCTCTCTAATTTACTTTCTATCTATTGCTCTGATAAGCTATGGTCTGGCCATGCCATGTGTTCCTTGAGCTGTGGCCGCCATGTTTTCTTAGCTTTGGCCCACTCCCCTACCTTGGGGAGGTGAATCTCCTCTCTCTCTCTTACACACACACACACACACACACACACACACACACACACACTTTTTAAATATATTTTCCAATAGAAAAGACTATATAAAATAAAAATGAAAAATCAGGCAGTAGGCCAAGTATTACCCACAGGCTATAGTTTGCTAATCCTTGAGCTAAGAGGTAATGAATATTAGGATCCAAATTCTTAATCATCACCCACATTTTTCTCTAGAGACTAAGGTAAGAAAGCCCCTGAGTATGACTACCAAAGATACAGGCTTCAATAATCAGCCAGGACCCAGGCTCAGACCAGCAACCAGGTCTATACACTCAGTTATCTAAACCCTTGTTACACCATTCACCAGTGATCCTTTTCCATCTTGGAGGACTAAATTCTCAGGTCAGAGAGGACAGAAAATAGAGGTTAGGCTGGGAAAGAATAGGATAGGAAGCACTAGGAACAGTTAAAATATTGAGACTGGAACAGTGTATTTCAGATGGGGGCTGGAGATTAGGAAATGGGAATCATGACAATGACATTGATAATAATTTGCAGCTTGCAGCCAGGCATGATAGCTCATGCCTATAATCCCAGCAGGCTGATATTGGGAGGTTGAGGTGGGAGGATTGTATGAGCCCAGGAGGCTGAGGTGGAAGGATTATATGAGCCCCAGAGTTCAGAAGGCTGAGGTGGACGGATTGTATGAGTCCAGGAGGCTGAGGTGGAAGGATTGTATGAGCTCACTGAAGTGAGCTGTGATTGTGCCACTACACTCCAGCCTGGGTGACAGAATGAGACCCCCAACTCAAAAAAAAAAAAAAATTGCATCTTGCTTACTCTGTGCCCTGTACTAAGTGTTTTGGTACTAAGTGTTCTGGTACTGAGTATTCTGCATGCAATCTCTCTACTATGGGTTGAATTGTGTGCCCCCAATCCCAAAAATTCCTAATCCCCAGCATCTTAGAATGTGACCTTATTTGGAGACAGTATGTTCACAGAGGTAACCAAGTTAAAATGAATTATTTAAGGTAGGCCCTAATCCAATATGATTAATGTCCTTATAAAAGGGGGAAATCTGGAGACAGGCATGTATTCAGGGAGAATGTCACATGACCTAAAGACAGCATTTGAAACCAAAAACAGAGCCCTGGAACAGATCCTTTCCTCAAAGCCCTCCAAGGGAGCCAATCCGCCTAAACCTTGATCTTGAACTTCCAGCATCCACAGCTGTGAAACAATAAAATTCTGCTGTTTGAGCCACCCAGTTGGTGGTACATGGTTACACAGCCCTAGAAAACTAGTACAATCTCATCAAGCCATAGCTACCATTCTGGGGGGCAGGAGGAGGTCAGCTCTGTTATTATTCTCATTTTTATATAAGCTTGTTAATAAAGGTTGAGTAATTTGCCTATAGTCACACAGTTGGAAAGAAGTGGAGTTGGAATTTGAACCAAGGTTTGCCTGATTACCAAGAGGTTTTAACACCACACTGCATGGGGTACTAGGAATAGGGGAGAGGACTGAATGGCTCTCATCACCTCCCACACATATCTGTACCTGAAGCCCCACCCTCAAAGCACAGGCTCTGACTTTGCACACCTCTTGAAGCCTCCCCACGCCAACCCTACACACACACCTTTGCTCTGTCTTCAAGGGAATAAACGGGGTTGGTTGTGGAAAGTTGGGAACTTGGCAACTGTACAGTGTGCTCTGTCCCTGTAGGAGAAATCTCATTTTCCCTCCAGCATGAAGGAACCAGTGGGGCTTTCAGTTGGCCCACAGAAGGGCCTGCCGGTCCCCACGGAGCCCCCGCCCCTGCCAGCAGGAACTGTGGTTGGCCTGTCTCTTCTCATTAGGCCTGAGGGGACAGGATGCAGTGGCCAGCAGCTTGCTGCAGCATCTTCTGCCTTGAGCACCAGGGCTCCGCTGTGGAGACATGGTGGCTGCCAACCCCGAGTCACCTTGTCTATTCCTGGAGCCCCGCCCTTCCTGGCTAATTATCCCCAAAACCTGTGCCATCCAGAGGCCTTCGGCACAGAGAGAGCCACACTCCTGGCCTTTCACAGAGAGGAGGGACCTGCTGTGGCTGTTTTAAGAGAGCAGAATTGTCAGAGCCCAAGAGGTAATTAGTATTTAAGAGGCACAAGTTGGCAAGGTTAAAAGCTGAGAAATAAACACACACACACACACACACACACTTACTCCATTTCAAATGATTTTGAAAGACTAAACAGGAAGATATGGCGTGTCTGAGAAGACATTAAGAAAGATCGGATTCTGCGCCAAAGAAAACCCAGGCCCTGTCAGGCACTACTGCCTGGACAGAGGCTTCCTACAGCTGCAGGACAGGGTCACCTCTAGGCTGTGATGCTCTCCTCTGTTCTCAGACCTGCCCTTCCTCCACTCCTCCTTGTCTCTGCCAGTGGCTCTACCATCCTGCCAGGCACACCACTCACATCCTCAGAATCTCCCACCACTCCGTCCACTCAGACCCCATATCTGGGGATTCATCCTTGACCATGGGGCTCACACCAAAGCCCGCCTCTCCAGCCCAGGGTCCCTGCTCTCATTCTAACCTCATCCCTGGACCACTATGATGCCTCCCATCTGGTCATTCCACCATTTGCCCCATCCTCCATACAAAGGTCTGACCATGTCATCCTCCTACTTAAAATCCTTTCCTGGTGCCCATGGCCAAGACACTGCACAGGAGAATGCATCTGCCCTTGACCTTTGGCACTGGGTTGGAACCACAGGTCTACGCAGTTTCCAACTGGCCTTGAGTAAGTTATACTAATTATCTCCAAACTCAGCTTTCTCGTCTGTAAAATGGGGATAGAAATACTCACCTCAAAGGACTGTTGTGAGTGTTGAGCAACCAGTGCCTTGAACATGTTAATGACTCCATAAAGTATGACTTTTATGATATTTATTTATTTATTTATTTATTTATTTATTTATTTATTTATTTATTTTTGAGTCAGGCTCACTCTGTTGCCCAGACTGGAGTGCAGTGGCACGCTTATGGCCACTGTAGCCTCAACCTATTGGGCTCAGGTGATCCTTTCGTCTTAGCCTTCCAAGTAGCTGGAACCACAGGTATGCACCATCACACCTGGTTAATTTTTTTTTTCTTGAGTTGGAGTCTCACTCTGTCGCCCAGGCTGGAGTGCAGTGGCACGCTTGTGGCCACTGCAGCCTCGACCTGCTGGGTTCAGATGATCCTTTCTCCTCAGCCTCCCAAGTAGCTCAGACTACAGGCACATGCTGCCACACTTGGCTAATTTTTTTATTTATTGTAGAAATGATGTCTCACCATGTTGCCCAGGTGGTCTCATATCAGCGAGCTCAGGCAATCCTCTCACCTCGGCCTCCAAAGTACTGGGATTATAGGTGTGAGCCACCATGCCCTGCCTCGCCTGGCTAATTTTATGATTTATTGTAGAAACAAAGTGTCACCATGTTGCTCAGGCTGGTCTCGAATCCCTGAGCTCAGGCAATCCTCTCGTTTCTGCCTCCCAAAGTGCTGGGATTACAGGCATGAGCCACCATGCCTGGTTGACTTTTATGATTATTAACCTAAGGGACTTGTCCAAGGTTACCTGGCAGGTGAGTAGCACGTCCAGGACTCGGACTCTCGGGGCACTCCGGAGCTTAGCATAGTAGGCTCTCAATAAGGACCTATTGGATGAATCACTATCAATCAATCAACAAATCAATCAATTCCAGCCTTTGCTAAATACTAAGTCTCACATGCCTATTAATGTCCATTCGAGACAAAGGTAAGGAGATTCAGCTTCCTTTTTCTGGCCCACGCTTACCTTTCTCAAGACTCATGAGGTCCCCCTGCTGCTCACATCTAGGATTGCATGAACACGTCCAAACTGGCTCTTTCAGGCCTCTTAAGCCCTGTGCCAGCACAGCTTTGCTTTTCAGACAAAGAATGCGCTGGTTTCCCACGTGAGAGTGCCTTTCTGTGCGTGGCAGCCCAGCAAAGGTTTCCTAAGCTCTACCAGCTGACCCAAGTGGGACTTCAGGTGACCAGACAGTTGGACCAGAATCACTGTCTGTAATCTGTAACAGGATAAATTCTACCAGTTGAGAGTGACACTGGGTGGAGCAATTGAGCCCTTAAATGTGAGCAGAGGACTAATTTTTTTTTTTCTTTTAAGAGACAGGGATCTCACTATGTTGCCCAGGCTGGTCTCAAACTCCTGGGCTC
>NW_007245657.1:10794-12206 GCF_000164805.1 Carlito syrichta | reverse complement strand
CTTGGGGAGGCCGAGGTGAGAGGATTGCCTGAGCCCATGGGTTCGAGAACAGCCTGAGCAACTTGGTGAGACCTCGTTTCCACAGTATATCAAAAAATTAGCCAGGCATAGTAGTACGCCTGTAGTTCCAGTTACTTGGAAGGCTGAGGCGGAAGAACGCCTGAGCCCCTCAGGTGGACGCTGGGGTGGCCGTGAGCTTGCCACTGCACTCTAGCCTGGGCAACAGAGTGAGACTCTGACTCACAAAAAAAAAAAAGAGCCCTGTGTGACCTGGCCTTGACCCTGCCACTGTGAGGGAGCCTAAACCAACAAAAGTCCTGTTCAGAACTTCAGCCTCACCGCTTCATTGCCTCCCCTAGAAACCCAAACTTCTTCCTGACACCTTTCTCAACTCACCTCCCACATTGAGTCCTGCTCATCCATCTCCCAAATGTGTCACTTCCCTCCCACACCACTGTCACCAGCCACCCAGTCCACGCCACCCTTGTTTCCCTCCTGGGCTGTTGTGAAATCTCCTTCCAGGACTCCCTGCTTCTAGCTTCATTCCTTGCGCGTCCAAAACAATCTTGCTGAAGCACAACCCTATCTCATCAATCCCCTGCTTAAAACCTCCCAAAGGCTTCTCGCTGCCCCTGGGAGAAAGTTCAAGATTCTTACCTGGTTTTGCAACGTCTTAACGATTGATCCCTCCCCTTCTGGTCCAGTCTGACCAGACTCTTGACATGCCTGCTTTTAGAGCCCCAGATTCATTCTATCCTCTGGGCCTGGGCCAGTGCTTCTCCCTCTGCCTAAAATACTTTTCCCCTTCTTCACTTGCTGAGTTTATTCAACAAATTCATTCGACAAGTATCTATGGACTTCCAGGGCTGTGTCAGGCACTATCCTCATGAGGTGGAGAGTCTCATGGAGAAATCATACCTAATCCAAAAGAGGAATCAAATAACCACACAAATTAACCAAACAACCACACAGGCATAGAATTAAAAACTGAACCAGGCACAGTGGCTCATACCCATAATCCCGGCATTTTGGGAGGCCAAGGCGAGAGGATTACTTGAGCCCAGGAGTTCGAGACCAGCCTAGGCAACATAGCAAGACCTCGTCTCTGCAAAAAAAAAAAAAAAAAATCAAAAAACTAACAAGGCATGGCGCATGCCTATAGCCTCAGTTATTCAGGAGGCTGAGGCAGAAAGATCTCCTGAGCCCAGGAGGTCAAGGCTGCAGTGAGCCACAATTGTGCCACTGTACTCCAGCCTGGGTGACAGAGTGAGACCCTGACCAAACAAAAAAAACAAAAACCTGAGGAGAATTGGACAGAAAGACCTGGGAAGGCGCCGGGCTCGGTGGCTCAGCCTGTAATCCTGCGCCTTTGGGAGGCTGAGGTGAGTGGATTGCCTGAGCCCGCGCGTTCG
>NW_007245657.1:0-10774 GCF_000164805.1 Carlito syrichta | reverse complement strand
CCAACTCAAAAAAAAAAAAAAAATCTGGGAAGGCTTCCCTAAGGAAGGAGTTTTTAAGCTGAGAGGAGAGTAGTTGTCCTGCAGCAGAAGGATAGGAAAGAGGGGCTAAGTGGAAAATGACCACCAGCCATGGAAGTAAAGGAAACAAGCAGAAGAAAAGTGGGGAGTGTGTCCCTGGCTCCTGGCCTGAGGCTCCTGGAACTGCCACGTTTCTTCATATTTCCCAGTCACCCCACTTTCCTCCCACGGGCTAGTAATGCATGAACCCTGACGGTTAAAATGACCAGGCCTCCAGAGGATGTGACGCAGCCTTTGAAGCACAGAGACCTAGACTCGATTCCTGGACCCTTTGCTCTTCACAGTGTGACCATGGGCCAGTGACATTCCCTGGGAGAGCACCAGTTACCTCATCGGTGCCATGGGACCATAATTCCTCCCTTCGCAGGGTCCTCCTGGGGATGAAATGAGATGTCTCTTTGCTGATGAGCTGCAAAGGGACCCACAGCCTCATGCAATTTGCAATTCAAGTGTGGGTAAATGGGTGAGGGGGTCCCTCATCTCTGGACCAGAATCCAGACATGAAGCCTGACTGGGCTCATAGAGACCAAACTAGTGAACTCAAAATTTCTCACCATAGAAGAAAGTCAGCATTACCATTTAAACTGTTGATGTATTTCTTTACAATTGGCTAGCTTTCTGATGGAGAAAAGCACAATTGAATCCCCAGACCCCTCAATATTAAAAAGGTTCCTGGGCTCCCTTCCCCTGCTCCAAGCTCTCCAACTATGAAAGAAAAGCAGTTCGATCAAAAACGTTTGCTACTCAGCACTTGATCATCGCCCAGACTGAGAAACACCTGACTCCAGGCCAGAGCATGGAAAACCAGCTAATGGCTACTAAGGTCTTGCACAATATGACCCCCTTCCTCGACGGCTCAATAAATGACACCCTTTGTTGTCCTGCCTGAACGCAGGATTTACAAAGTCCTGCAGATGATGTCAAGACATCAGCTGGACTATCGAGAATGGACTGCTGTGGACTGTGGCTTAAGTGTCAGCACTGGGCTTCCTCACTCCGCCTCATCACCAAGCATACTCAAGTACCCAGCCACAGGGAACAGTAGGACTGCAGACTTCACCCCACATGGACAGAGCCTCCCATCAAAAGACATCCAACGGAGACAAAGCAGGCAGCTGAGTCCAGCATACTTAGCTTTCCCTGCAAACTTATTAGTCATCACTTGTCCTCTCTGGGAGGAGAGAGGGAAGGAGCAGAGAGAGGCCAGAAAACACCAGGAGAGGAAAATAGGCACTTACCCCTAACATCATTCATTCCATCTGTGCCCTGTCTACACTAGTCTTTCATCTTTGCAAAAATGCCATGCTTCTCCCCACCAAGATCTTTGCACATGCTTTGCTTGCCCCTTTATTGCCTTTCTCTTCTTTCTTTCTTTCTTTTTTTTTTTTATTCATGGAACAGTCTCTTCTTTTCTCATTTTGTCTGATGACCTCCCTATTCATCTTTCAGATTTCAGTTTAAACATCATTTCCCTAGGAAACCCATCCTGATCTCCCACACAAGGTCACATCCCCCTACTAAATGCTGTCCAAGCTTCTATATTTCCTCCGTGTAGCATTTGTCATGATTTTAAGTACACAGTCATTCGTATGATGATCTGTCTAATGTCGGTGTGCTCGAGAAGACTCTAAGCACATTGAGGGCACAGCTGTGTTTGTGAGGATGACCACTACACCCCCAGCATCAGTCCTGGCACTGGTACAGGGTAGGTGTTCAAGATATTCATTAGAGGAGGTAATCACAGTAACACCCACAAGAAGCCATTTTAAGTACTTTGCACGCAATAACTCCTTTAATGATACTTTTAATACTTCCATTTTGCAAGTGGGGAAACCAAGGCACAAAGAGGGTGTAATACTTGCTCAAGGTCACACAGCTAACAAGCAGAGCTGGGACTTGAACACAGGCAGTCAGATGCAGTGGCAGTGCTGTTCTCCACTGCACTGCGACACCTCTTGAGGAAAGAAGATGGTGAGAAGCGTGTTCTAAGTGTAGGGAGGTCAGGGGAGGGCCGTGCTGCAGAGGGCTTTTCTTGCACAGGAGACTAGCCAGAGGAAAACAAAGACATGAGAAAAGACAGAAAAGAGCATTCCAGCTGCCACACTGAGGGAGGAAGTCAGGGGCACCTACGATTTGGGGGTGAAATGCAGGGGCACCCAAAACCCCAAAGCTCACTGCTGCCTCTGGAATCTTAAGTCATGCCATCCACTCCTGTCCAGGTCCTGAAGTGGGTGCATGGGTGTGGCTGACAAGTTGCCATGGCGACGGGCTGTCTTGGCCTTCAAGATGGCCCAGCTGTGGAGCCCTCTGCCCCACTGGGGTTCTCAACATACCTGGGAGGTAGGTAATTCCTGCCTCATGTCTTCACAGACACAAAATACTCAGCGCAGTGTCTGATACAGTAAAGGTTTGATACATGTTTTTTAAACAGCTCAGAAGGGCCCACGTAGGAGGCACAACCCCAACTCTGGGTGCTTCTCCCTGGAGGGGATGCCCCTGGGGGACTAATCGTACATTAACTTGGCCAATGAAGTCCTGTAGGGATGGAACGCTGCCACACCACATGCCTACACCTGCATGGTCAGCAGCTGGCAGTCTCATTGTTTTAAGTGATGAGCAATTGTCATTTTCTGTCGCCTCCATGATAAATCACTTTAAGAACTCCCTTCTCTCGACAGCATAAGTAATTACAGCCCTGGTGTCTGGGGCCCTGGCACCGACTAGGAGCGAAACAAACTACGCCGGAGCTGATGCTGACTCATTTTTCTTTTTCAAAAGGGCCTAGAGGCCACAGGGTCAGGAGCAGTTGGCTGGACCCTTCCTGGGCTGAAAGCTCACCCCCCGCCAAGTAACCCTAGGCTCTGCCAGAGCTGAAGCCCATACACGGAGCCCTCCACTCCCCACCTGCAAAGCCCCTCACTCCCTTTTCCCTAGCTGTCTTCAAGACGTGATTCCCAAGTGGACCAGTGGTTAGGAAGAAAATGTATTGTGCTATAATAGGGAGAAATAATTAGGTTAGATAATAAGAAAGGGAAGTGTACCTTGTAAGAGGTTCTGCTGTGGCTACGCATGCTTGGGAATATTTGATCTATTATGTTTTCTGGGTAGACATGGGATGTATTGAATCAGTAGAATAAATAAACATCTCGGTCAGCAAGAACAACACATCTCAGGCAGTACAAATCTTAGTGAACCAGAAATGACAATGAGGAAAAGACCGAGTGATTCTGACATTCTGGTGGCCTCAAAAGGAGGTCCTGGAACAGTACTTGGGAGATGACTGCATTTAGGATTAGAGAATTAAAGCACATGGGGGCAGGCTTGAGTGGAAGAAAGGATATATGAAACCCATGTGCCCAAGAATGTCCTGAGCACAGTACATGCTATCACTTCTCTTACTGCCACGGTTGCTACCAGCATAAATAAGCAGGTGTCAATGACCCCACATCACACAGCTGCCTTACCTGCTGATGTCACCACATGAGAGAAACTCCTGGCCAAGACTTGGGGACAGCCAGTCTCCTGGTGGCCATTCTCCTGGTGGCTAGCTAGCACGACAGCCTCTTGTCTTGATGACTCCCTACCCCTTTACCAATAGCCAGAGAGGCATGAGTTTTCCCAGAAGTTATTGGCTAGAGAGTCAGCAGACAGTCCTGGGCAATGAAACCAAAACTAAAAGGCCGGGGAGATGTTCTTAATGAAATAAACTTAGGAAACACTGTAATCTTCTCTAGGAGATTCTTAATGCATATTAGCATGTTAAAAGCTCTGAGAAGTCCTGCAGGAAATAACTGAGTTAACTTTGTTTAGCCCACTGTTTCCCAAACTGCTTTGATCAAAATATCTTTTTTATGGATACCTACTAACATCCTCCAGAACATTCTTTGAGGAAATGTTTCTTGGCACTGCCAAGACTTTCAACCGCAGGTAAGAGAAGGGATAGGGGCCTGATTCAACCCAGGACCACCATGACCTGATCAGAAAAAAACCTACAGAAACCAGCTGTGTTCAGGAGGACATGACCTCACCTGAGAACAAGAGTAGTTCACATTTGCTGAACACTTAACTTTGAACACAGTACTTTGTGTACTTTGTAATCATTGATTTTCCGGTGCAGAAACTTAAAGGAATCAAAAACCATGTACCCAGCAATATAGAGTAAATGGTCAAACTTGGATCACACCTTGGCCTGTCTGGCTTAAGTATGTCCCACAAACCTTCTAGGCTGACTTCCTTATTTATAATATGAGGGTAATCATATTATATTTTACCTACGCTTATAAAGCTATGGGGAGGATTAAATGAGATAATAAAGGGATTAACACAAGGCTTAGCACATAGTAAGCTCTTAAGACATGTTACTGGCACAACAGAGCCCGCTCAAGGCTGTACTTACCTTCTCCAGTGACGGGGAGCTCATTACCTTACAAAGCCCCTGACATTTTGGGTAGCTCTGGTTATCAGGTCACCTTGTAACTGAGACAAAAACTTGTCTCCTCTTCTCCTTGGGTCCTAGCTCAGCCTGAAAGCAGCCCCTGACAGCCCTGAAGAGACCCAAAGACAAGGACAATAACCCTGAGTCTGCCTGTCTTCTTCCCCCAGCTTATGGAGCTTGGAAGACAAGGTACTTTGCCACCAGGTTAGGACCTCCAAGCATTTCCTCTTCCCTCACCCCACCTCTGGGCTGGGTCCTGGTGTTCACAGGCTCCTCCCTTGAATGGCACACCTATAAAGGAGTTCTCTCTATCTGCAAAGACCAGCATCTGCCACAGAGCACCCAGTCCATGAAAGCTGACACAGGACACAGACATCCTGCCAGCCAGCCAGCAGCTTGCCTGGGTGATCAAGAAGGGGACAGGATGGCCTCACACCTAATTCAACTCCCTGGGGAAACTAAGGGCAGGAGAAGGGATGTGCTAGCCAGGAGTCGTTGGATGCAAGAGAAGGCTCATACCCCAGCAGCATCCTGAAGGTGAAGAGTCCCCAGAAGATGAAGGGAGAGGTCAGCATTATGATGGTTTCACCCTTAGATGGCACACGCCGTCTACCAGCAAAGTTAATGTACTTTACCTGTAGATTAACTCATTTATCCTCATAAGACTCTATCTGCTACCATTTGAGAGATGAGCAAATTAGGCCAAAGAGAGGTTAAGTAATTTGCCCAAGATCACACAGCAAATGAGCAATACAGCTGGTGTTTGAACCCAAGCCATCTGGCTCCAGAGCCTGTGCCCTTAATCTCCGTACAACACTGTCTCCCAGCATTACACCATCTGGAGCAGTCCAGGGAAGAAAGGACCAGAGGAAGGAAGGCTAGAACTGAAACTAAAAGGGCAGGGAGGATTCAGACAGTTGAAGACAGAGAGAAAGGGCTTTGTCTGGGAGAACAGCATGGGAAAAAGAGTAAAGATGGCCGGGAGGATGTCAGTTGGCTGCACAGAGGCCACGGGGAGAGTAACAGGTTGGTTTTTGTCCTTCCTCTGAAGCTGAGAATCATTACCACACAGAGGGGACAGGATAAGATGGATGGAAAGCGGAGTCCCTCAGAAGCAGAGACACAGATGCAGAGACAGTGAATGAAATAAAGTCCCCACCCCAAGAAACTCACAGGGGCCACAGTAGCAGGATGCTTGGGGAGGGTCTCTTCCCCAGGCTTGATCCCTGCAACTCTGAGAGACGGCATATCCTCAGCATGTTGGTAGCTGTTCAGCTGCATTCATAAAGCAAGTCAGACTCCAGCAGGAAAACTTCCAGTGTCCCCAGCCATGCTAAAACGGTCCAATGCTGCCGCACTCTGCCCAGGCAACAAAAGATTTCGAGACAAAGATGGAAGAGATGCCAAAATCGCCCTGCGTCTTCCCTAACCTTGGGACAAATTAAATCACATTCCAATGCACGGCCTGAAGGCATAAACTTTGTTAGCTGCACCAATATATCCTGCCAGACAGGCAGACTCCCAGGTACTAATTACTTTATTCAGCAAGTTAAATAAATGATATGATATCTAAATTCAAGGGAGAGGCACCCAAGAGTTATGGAGCACACACCATCGGGACTTGCCAACAAACAAAGTGAAACAGAAATGCTAAACTAACAGCTCAAAGTATTTTTCGGCGTATCCTTCAAGATTCAGCTCAGGGGCTCTGTTCCTCCTGCTCCAGAAAGTCTTCCCTAGTGACATCACCTCCACGGGTCTTTTCTTTCCAGAACGCTGTATAACCTAGTGGTTCGGAGCATGGCTCTGGTCATGACCAGGTGGGGATTCTACCTCAGACTAGTTGTGTGACGTGGGCACATTGTTTAACATCCAAGTTACTCTAAACTTCTGTTTCCTCAACTAAAAAGAGGAGATAACAATAGCGCCTACCTCCTAAGATTGTTGCCAGGGTTTCATGAGATAATACATGCAAGGCTATTAGCCCATAGTAAAATCTCCATAAATAGGAACCATTTTCATTGTTTTACTATTTATGTTGTTAGTAACCAATGCAATATTGTTAGGGTTTCCATGGGGTAACAGCCTTCATCTTGGCTCAGTTCGAAGAATTTTTTTTTAATGACACAAATAGATGGAGATCATAATATTGACATTATTACCGACAGAGGCTGAGTTAGAGGATGTAGCTTAGTGTGAGAGATGATGAGCAAGAGAATGAATTCTGGGTTGTGTCACAGCCACACAAAACAGGCAGACTTGTAATGTGGGAGGCCTGCCCAGTCAAGACACACAGAGGACTAGGGCCCTTGGGGTCTCCTCCAGGCCAGATCACTCTCAAGAGAAATGAGGTACCATGCAGGAAAGCCAGAGGTACTCTTCCTAATTTACCAATCAGGTAAGAAGTCATTCCATCTCCCCAGGGAAGAAAAAACAAATGGGGTAGAAAGGGACCTGGAGTTACACTAATTGAACTACCTTCACAGAGGAAACATCCAGAATAGGGAAAGCTTTTCCCACTAACACAGAAGACAGCGGTGTGCTGGCTGTGGAGTCCAGCAGGATGAATTTGAATCTGTTCTCCCCCCACTTACTACTATGTGATTTGAGGGGAGACAACCTCTTTGGTTAAGGCCCTGCTAAAAATCTGGTATGAACAGCACATCGACACTCAGAAGAGGTCACCAACAATTTCCTGGGTTTTATCCTCTGCTCTTTGTTCCCAAAATCTAGACACATGATGGTCCCTGAACCTGGATCACCCAGGAACTTTGACTTTCTGGTCTTCCTCCCCTCATGTCTTCCCACTGCTGACCCTGCTGCCCACCTCTAGATTCTAAAGCCCACACAAAGCCACACTGACCCAAGCAGTTCACTCCCAGATGTAGTTCCCTCACTCTTGATCAAAATGCAGTATGATACAGATTCTACACTGGAAGAGAAGCATCAGTCCCTTCCAATCGCAGGATCTCTCCTGCAGCAAGGGCATGGAAAGAGTCCAAACAGTGCCTCCTATCCTAGGGAAGAAGCCCAAGAGGGTAAGAAGTTGTTACTAGTGCTAAAGAGTTGACAAGGAACCCCACATGCCTTTCACCTTCGCCATAGCCTTCTGAGGTAAGCGCTGTCCTCCAAACTTTCCAAAAGAGAAGCCTGAGGCTCAGAATGGTAAACCCTTTCTGGAAGATCAGGAAGCTGGCTCTGGATCACCTTGGTGGTTGACTGTGTATTGTAATAAATGCCTCACCTTCCCATTACAGTTGATTGGGTGGTGGTGAGCACATGACTCAAGCGGAGCCAGTCAGAGTCTCCTCCCATTACAGTAATGTATGAAATTAATAATTCTCACTGCTGGGGAAGTTGGAAACTGTGGACAATCAACTGATAACAAGTGCCAAAGGGGCAAATAAAAACAAATGGTGGGGGGGAGAAGAAGGAGAGGAGGAGGGGGAAGGAAAAGGAGAGAGGGAAAGAGGACATAAGGGGAGTGACTCTCAGCTCTCCTATGGAACTGCTTCCCAGCTAGTTTTGCTTGTGTTGGTTTACCAATAAAGACATGATGCTAAACTTTTCATTGGCATGCCTGGGACAATCCAGCACATACACATCCACACTCTTGGACCTGAAGATCTTCTCATTCATCAACATAAAACAGGAAACCACCTTTGCCTTGACTGAATTCAGCGTCCATTACAGTGGAGGTCCAGGTGCTACTGGTGAGAAGGTGACAAGGCCATTAAGTCATAGGCTGCCAAGGAGCACCAGGGGCCAGGGAGGCAAAACTGCTCCCTAGCTTGTCCTCCAAGGGGTGAATGTGGAAAGTCCTCAAAGTTGTTAGGGGAATAAAATCAGAGACTACAGGAGAATTCTGTCCCTGATCAGGGAATCTGGGACTCCTCAGCAGGCCTGGCAAATGTTTAATTAATAAATGTTTGATCAAAAAATTAATCCTGTCAGTCACACAGGTCCTCATCCCCACGACCAGCCTCCACAAGTCCTGTCCAACCTGCACTCTCTAAATCTTCCTCACATCCAGTCTTGCCACAGTCAGAACTGCCCCTGCGCTCCGTTAGATCCTTACTCCTTTCCCGGAGGCTAGCAAAGAATCATTCTCTGGGCTCCCGTCAGTCCTCTCTTTCTCTGCTCCCATCTAGTGTCTATCCCAGCAGCTGCCCAGTGGTCTTCCTAAAGCAGCCCTATGACTCCTCCAGATTAACACCCTACATAAGATACCATGGAGGCCCGAGACCTGGTCTTTACCTAGCTCTCCACCTTCAGCTCTTACCTCACTCTTTTCACTGGTGGGAAACTGAACTGTGGACCTCACAATGCTCTTTCAAGACTCCATGCCTTCCCACATGCAATTTCCTTTGCCTGGAGTTCTTTTCTCTCCTCCTCCACCCTTCCCAGTCTAACCTTTGACTCCTACTTGGCCTGTCTGATGCACCTTAGGTGCGCATTCTCTGAGAAGCTTTTGCTGACTCGGGAACCCCTGCTCCCAGTCTATGTTCCAGTTCCCATTTATCTTGTTTGATCGTCTCTCGAGCACTCCTCATCTCATAGGTAACTGATGGTTTACTTTTCTGTATCCACCACCCTAGCCGTGAGCACTTTGAGAGCAGAGATGCATCTTATTTATGTTTGATACCAAGAACAAACAATGACTGTTCTTCAAAAATAAGAACTGACTGTAGTTGCTTTTATATCCTGGAGGAATAGAAAAATTCCTATCAGAGGAGATAGCTTTTTAATTAGGGAAATATGTTGAGGCACCTCTTTGGAATGAAATATGATGCTCTCTTAGGCTTAATCTAGGTGAGCAGTCATATCAAAGAGGGAACCAAATTGCAGAATCAGATGAGGGAATGTCTCCTTTCTTGTGAACAGAGGGAAGTGGGGCATATGTGAGAAGGCATGGAGGGGTGGTGGGCCCAGCAAGAAGGCTGAAGAAAGGTGGACAGGGGGACAGCTCTGGGACAGTGTGGGCTGAGGAACTTGGAGCAACAAGATGTCAAATATTCTGTTTAAAGCACTTCTTGTACTGTGCTACTCTATGCTATCACACACACATACACACACATACATACCTTCTTATCCTTCTTATCCATTACACTTCTTATCCTTCTTCTCCATTACTCTAAAGCTTCAGGAGAAGGCTAACAAATGACAGTAGCAGCATTGCCATGGCGGTGCTCAAGAGAAATAAAGAAAAAGAAGCCTTGTCCCACATAGGAGAGACAGTGTGCAGAGGGACAGCTGAGGAGAGGAGCTGACAGGTGGGTGACTGAGAAGTCAGGGGAAGCAAAAAGTCAGAACTGAAATGTAAGCATGAGAACAAAAACCACCCCAGGAATTTGCTGAAACCTTGGGGAAGGCTTTAAAGGAAGGAGTGGGCTGAAGACATTTTCTTTAAATATTAAAGGTTTACTGTTCATTGCCTGCTTGAGTGAATTGAAATTCTGATCACTGTGGGAACCTCTCAGACTGGCCTGTGCACATTTGGGGGAACTGTCTTCCATGACACACGGGAAAGAAGAAGAATGTCAAAAATGCCTAGCATGGCTGTGATAGAGGGTGTAAGAGGTTGAAGGCTTTTGAGAGCACTGAGCAATGACAAGGTTTTCCTTAGAAAGACTGGAGAGGACCACAGAGGAAACAAAATCTTTACATGACTGAGCAAGACGGAACCTTAGGGAACACCTGGTCCTCAGATGGCAAATCGAGTTCAACCTAAGCACCACCTCTGATCAACTGCTAGTGGTTGCCTGGAGGCTGCCTTAGGAAGAATTCTAAGACTCTATCTGGAATCAGCAATAAAGAATTCAATGATCAATTAATAATGTCTGCCATGGGTACAGGAACAGGAATGATAGCCTGTGTGTCATATAGTTGCCATCTCTGATCTAGCCAAACTTGTCTTTGTATAGATGGAAAAAAAGAAGGAACTTACCTAATGTTACTTAATTAGTGCCTAGACTCAAGTCTATTGTCAAATTCTGGGCTCTTCTTTGCACTGTGCTGCCTCCGAATACACAAAACACGAGGTAGGGAAGGAGGACGGCTAATATCTTGGCTAACTCTCAGGTGAAACTAAGCAGTACAGACTGTGCCAGAGGACGTGGGAGGGAAAACTGTACTGGGTTTCTCTCAGGAACAGGTTTGGGCCAGAAAATCTCTTTGTTCACTTTGAGAACACAAAGTTCCCGGGTACATCAGAAGCGCTGCAGGGCAGGTTAACATACCAGTGTGACCAGGACCCAGGCT
>NW_007245656.1:80523-111705 GCF_000164805.1 Carlito syrichta | reverse complement strand
GGGGGGGGGGGGGGGGCAAGGAAACCCCAGCCTGAAGCTAGTCCATCAGAAGTTCTGGAGGCCCAGACTTGGGACTGGTATCTGAAGGGCGGAGCAGTCTTGGGGACTGAGCCCTCGCCCTGCGGGAACTGACACTCTCTCCAGGTAGATAGTGTTGGAATTAACTTAGAGGACACCTAGCTGCTGTTTGTGGTTTGGTGTGTGGGAATCACCCTCCCCCACCCCCCACATTTGGTTACAGAAGTCTTCTGTGTTGATGGTTGTGGCTGTGGTCTGAGAGCAGAGGAAAAAAACAGAATTTCTCCAAAACAGTACCTTTTTCTCAAGGGATTCTGCGGCTTCTTGAAAAAAATATCACAACAGACTACTATAGGAACTGAAAGTTTTCATCATCTCCATGCTTTGAAGTTATATTTGATTGTGTACGATTGCTTCAAGGGTCTCACATTTGTTATCATCTCATTTCTTTTGTATCTCTGTTTTACAGTTATTTTCAATGGCTGGGCATGGTGGCTCACGCCTGTAATCCCATGGGAGGCTGAGGTGAGAGAATTGCTTGAGCCCAGGAGTTCGAGACCAGCTTAGGCAACATAGTGAGATCTCATATCCACACACACACACACACACACACACACACACACACACACACACACACAAATAATAACAATTAGTTGAGCATGGTGGTGCATGCCTGTAATACCAGCTACTTGGGAGGCTGAGGTGGGAGGATTGTTTGAGCCCTGGAGGTTGAGGCTGCGGTGAGCTGTGATTGTGCCACTGCACTTCAGACGGGGCAATGGAGTGAGACACTGACTAAAAAAAAAAAATTTTTTTCAAATGAATGTATTTGATCATAGACCTTTTGTAGCATACTATGTGATTGCTTTTACAACTGTTTCATGAGCATATAAAAAAGAAGGTATTTTCGGTATGCTCAAGGTCCAGGGTCAAATGTAGGTTTGTCTATCAGACCTATGTTGCATATTTTTTACATTCTTATGTTCATTTGATCTGCCATGGTCCAAGATGAGTAGAAGCCTCATATAGCTCAAGGGCTTTTATTTCTCCCACTATCCTAAGTTTTTTCTTGGCAAATGTTGATGCAGTGTTTTTGAAGCATAGATCCTCATAATTGTTACATCTTCTTTTTACTTTGCCTACTTTAACAGTACTAGTTTTTTATGTATTCTTTCAGAAGGTTTCTTTGAGTATAGGTAATATTTTTATAAAAAAAGTGTAGGCATATCTTTAAATCTTTTATTTATACGGATTTTATTTTGGGTTAGGGAGTCAGGGAGAGTTCCACAACCTGTCCTCTTTTCCTCAGAACTAGCCATCCTCTCCCCTGTATTCCAGAACCATCATCAAACTTGCTGTACCTTTGTGATATGTTTTGATATGCGGTAGGGCTGATCCCCCATCTTTCCTCTTCTGAAGCACACGTTGAGAACTTTCGTGACTTTCTTGTGTAGTTTTTCCAGATGAACTTGAATATTTTGTCAAGCGACTTGTGGCCTTTTTATAGGGTGGCTTCCTAACAAATTTGTAAAACCTCATCCTGTTTTTCTGCAGTTTCAAATGGATTACCATAGTTTTTTTGTCGATTTTCATGGAATGGAAAAGGCTAAAAGTCAAGCGCCAAGGACTCCTGAATCACTCGCCAGATGCCTCTCATTTTATCTTGGCGACATTTGAGGAATCCTGTTTGCCTCAGTTTCTCCAGAAAGAAGTACAGATGTCCTTTTGCCCTTGTCAGGAATGACTGTATTGTGAATGTAGCTCTGAGCCCGTTCTCCTGTTTCTATGGGAGACGCACACCCAGCTTCCCTCAGAAACAGCATCTCACAATCACATTGTTGCTGGGCATAGGATCTCACTTCCCAGTAGACCTCCTTGTTTGATCATTCTGCCTTGGCAATACTAGTTATAATGTAGCCTCTTTAAAATATTTTTTTGTAGTTCAATAAAAGCAAAAGCAATTGTGAAGTTAACTCTAATTAAAATGAAAGAGAAATGTCTTCCTTAATATCAACAATTTGTCCACAAACTATTAAAAGAAAAAGCTCCTAGCGTGCGCCTTTAGTTCCAGCTACTTGGAAGGCTGAGGCGGAAGGATCGCCGGAGCCCCAGCAGGTCGAGGCTGCGGTGGCCGGGAGTGGCCACTGCACTCCAGTCTGGGCAACAGAGTGAGACTCCAACTCAAAAAAAAAAAAAGAAAAGAAAAAGCTCCCCTTCTGCTTTTGCTTTACAAGTTACATGTTTTCACACAATTGACTCCTTCTTTGTGTATGTTTGACAAGTGATGTAGTCAACAGATATGGAAAAGGGGGTGGGATGATTAAAGGTTTAGACTATTGTGATTTGGGGGATTGTCATTTTTGCCTTAAATTTGAAGGGTAACAGATAAGTCTTTCAAATCATTTATGCTTAGAAATACCATGCTAGAAATATACTTTGAAATGGCAAGAATAGCCCAGTTAATATTGATTACAGCAGGGTGTTACTATATACATTGGGCTGGGAACCAGGCAGTTACAGAGATATTAACATGCTGGCACTTAGCGTTAGATGTTACAGCCTGTTCATGATGCTGGTGATGGAAAGAAATTACATGCAGGCCTTACTTAGAACTTCTTAAATTCTTTTTTATGAGTTGGAGTTATCATTGTGTTGTCTTTTTTTTTTTTTTGAGTTGGGGTCTCACTCTGTTTCCCGGTCTGGAGTGCAGTGGCATAATCACAGCTACCTCAGCCTTCCATGTAGCCGGGACTACAGGTGTGTGCCACCATACCTGGCTAATTTTTAATTTATTGTAGAGATGTTACCCAGGCTAGTCTCAAACTCCTGGGCTTAGGCAATCCTCTCACCTTGGTCTCCCAAAGTGCATGACCCACTAATTCACATCTGTTGTAAGACTGTCATAGTTGAAGAAGAACTAGTCTAGCTCAAAAAATCATAATAAATGAAGACACCCTCTCTAGGGTTTTTTCCTTTCTCCTGACACACATAAATGTATGTTACATGCCTGTTAGCACATAACCCAAACATTGCCTCGATAGGTTGCAAGTTAGAATCACATGTGCAGGGTGAAATTATTTTTAATTGTACTTTAGTTTAAAGTTGGGCGCAGTGGCATGCCTATAATCGCAGCACTTTGGGAGGTGAAGGTGTGAAGATTGCCTGAGCCCACAGGTTCGAGACCAGTCTGGGCAACATGGTGAGTACTCGTCTCTACAATAAGTCAAAAAATTAGCCAGGCATGGTGGCATGTCTGTAGTTCAGCTACTTGGAAGGCTGAGGCAGAAGGATCACCTGAACCTAGCAGTTCGAGGCTGTGGTGGCCGTGAGCATGCTACTCCACTCCACTCTGGGTAACACAGTGAGACTCCTACTCAAAAAAAAAAAATTAGTTTAAAATTAGCTGGTGAAAAATTATGTTTATTTTTATGTATTTATTTATTTGCTATCAGTCTCATTTAAAAATTGACAAGGAAATAAATGTGGCAATTGTCTAACTTTGTAAGTTTTAACAAATTTATGTTTGTTTGAATTATCTTATCGGGAAAAGTCAGATACTTACATTTTTATAGACTTCCTTCAACAATTGTGCCTAAGCTGAAAGACAAAAAGGACTACTGAAGTTATTTATTTGAGGGGACATTTTCTGTTTTAATTCAAAAATGATTTTTCACTATATTACTCTAGCTGAACTAATTAAAGCAGGTGGTTATTTCAATAGGTGTTGGAAGTTTAAAAGGAAAATAAAGTATTGATGGTTTCCAGTTTACTAATTGTTTTTCTTCCAAAAATGTGTTTAGGGCACATTTTGCAGAAGCAGCAGTGAAAATCATGTGATGAGGGTTAGGCCTTCGCTGGAGCTTTCTTGTGCCAAAATATCAGACATTTGGAACATTAATAGAAAATGGTGCAACTGATGAAACAAAACATAAAAACTCATGGTTAAACAAGATGGTTCATCTCATACTTCCATTATTCTGTTTTGTTTTTGGTGAAGGGAGGAAGATGGTAAAATGGCTCTTTAGGATGAATTGGAGAAGATGTGGGTGGAGAGGGTGTTTCCATTGGTGATCATGGGCATTTGGAAGGACAGAGGTTTTATGTGTAATTTTGATCAATGACAATAGCAGGTTTTTGACCGAGCGCAGTGGCTCACACCTGTAATCCCAGCCCTTTGGAGACTGAGGTGGGAGGATCGCTTAAGCCCAAAATTTGGAGACAAGCCTGGGCAATGTAGTGATACCTTGTTTCTACAAAAAGCAAAAAAATAAGATAGGCGTGGTGGTGCATGCCTGTACTCCCAGCTACTCAGGAGGCTGAGGTAGAAGAATATCTTGACCCCAGGAGGTTGAGGCTGCGATGAGTATGATTGTGGCACTGCACTCCAGCCTGGATGACAGAGTAAGACCCTGATTCAAATAAATAAATAGACAAATAAATAAAGTCTTTCATTTAACAGTTATTTTACTGACCATTCTGTTAGGTTCTGAGCTCTGAGCCAGGAACTTTGCATATTTGGCATCATTTAATCTGTGAGGCAAAGATTATTGTTTCCATAGTACGGATAAAGAAACTGAGGCTGATGGGGATGAATAGACTTGATCAAGGTCACCCAGCTAGCACGTGGTGGCCAATGCGCAGTTTCTAATCTACTCTAGACTTAAATGTAAAAGTCTTCTTCATGTTTCTTATACTGGCTCAATGTTTCTTATACTGGCTCACGTAGCCAGGGCTCCTCGGTTTACTAGCGGAGCCAAGAAAGGACAAGAGAAAATGGAGGATGGGTGGAGTGTCTGTCTTTCTCTGGACCGAGCTAGGACTGTCCAAGTGGAAATGGGAATGCGAGTGGGGATCCATGGCATGTGTGAGATTCCTCTCAGGTGTTGCCCAACATTGGTCACTGGGAAGCACCTCTTCCCCACTGCTGGATGCTGCGTGGGGCATTTGGAGAGAGAGGATGCATTGTAGGTGGGATTTTTGTGACTTGGGGAACTCCTGCAATACTTGGGAGGGGAGAGCTCTGTGGGTGGAATCTTTTTGTACAGAAGGTATGATATCCTTTTTGCACCTCCTCCTCTTCAGCATAAAGTGCCGTCATATGTTTGCCTCTGAAGCAAGACACCACATTTCATGGCATCCTTGGAGTCTCCTTTTCTCTGCAGATCTGTGGTCCTGCTTCCTGGGCTGCCAGCCTTGGGGGACATTGGACTGTGTTTGGTTTGTGTTGTGTTCTGGAGGCCGTTGGACTGTGTTTGGTTTGTGTTGCCTGTCTGTTTAGGGAAGAAGTGGATGGGATGGAGGGAGTATAGAAAGGATGGAAGAAGGGAGACCAAAGTTTGTGCTTGGTCTCCAGCCATGTATATTAATTAATAATTCAGTTTTATTTGTTTGTTTATTTATGAGTCAGAGTCTTACTCTGTTGCCCAGGCTAGAGTGCACCTTGACCTGCTGAGCTCAGATGATCCTTCCACCTCAGCCTCCCAAGTAGCTAGAACCGCAGGCATGTGCCATCCTACCTGGCTTATTTTTTGATTTATTGTAGAGACAGGATCTCGCCATGTTGCCCAGTCTGGTATTGTACTCTTGGATTCAGACAGTCCTCTCACTTGGGCCTCCCAAAGTGCTGGGATTACAGATGTGAGCCACCACGGCTGGCCTGATAATAACTCAGTTATTGAACACTTATTGTATGCTGGACACTGGGCTCAGTACTCCACTTGCATTAACTAATTGAATTCCTACAACAGTACAAACCTTGAGTGTGATTATCCTCTCTGTTTCGGAGAAGAGGAAGTTGAGGCTGAGAGAGTCTGTGATGTGCCCTGTTGGCTGTACCTAGTAGTGACAGGATTGTAGAGGTCTTGTCACACATGTGGCTGTTGGGAAAGGTGCCCCACATCTGTTCTTTCCATCCTACACTATTGTGCTGGCTGCTGTCCCAGTAGAAAAGTAGCACAGTGGGCCGGAGGCGGTGACTTCTGCCTGTAATCCCAGCACTTTGAGAGGCCAAGGCGGGAGGATTGCTTGAGTCCAGGAGTTCAAGACCAACCTGGGCAGCATAGCAAGACCTCGTCTCTACAGAAAAATAAAAAAATTAGCTAGGTGTGGTGGTGCATGCCTGTAGTCCCAGATACTTGGGAGGTTGAAGTGGGAGGATCCTCCTGAGCCCTGGAGGTCAAGGCTTTGGTGAGCCGTGATCATGCCACCGCACTCCAACTTGGGCGACTGAGTGAGACTCTGACTCAAACAAAAAAAGTAACATAATAGCTTAGGGAATATATATATATATTTGGTGGTGCGAATTCATTTCATTGTGATTTTTGTCATTAAATTTAAATGGGCCTGTTCATTTATACGTTAAAGGGCATTAAACAGAGAGCCCAAAGGTGCCCCGAAGGCATCACCTCTTGGCCTAACCCTACTGCCTGCTGCAACCTGGGCCCTGGAGCCTCCATCAGTGAGGCAGATGAGACTGTCCTACCACATGTGGCCCATCACAGAGGACGGGGACTCGGGCCTGGAGTCAGGGGCCCCCCTCTGCCCTGAGATCTGGTCTCACTGGGACTGAGGTTAACATCAACGTGTCATCTCTGCATCTGGGAAAGCCCTCCACAGGGCTGCAGTTACTGGCCTAGAAGATTCTGTTTCTACAGGTCAGCTCCAGGATGAGCGCAAGTGGAAGGGAGTGCCAGGGCACTGCCAATGTTGCTGGGGGTAGGTGAGGACAGCTCATTTCTGCTCCATGACCTGATGCATGGCCACGTTCTGATGGCTCTCTCCCCTTCTAAGGGGACAATTCAGGTTTATTCTCATGGCAGGCAGGCCGGGGGCTCCGATGCTTACACGAGAGCTTCTTTCCACTCCTTCTGACACCTTCCCTGTTTCCTGCTGCTCCTCTTAAGTGAGGTTGGGGACCTGGTTTGTCAAGAAAGATCCAGGAGGGGAGGCGCATGAAAAACCACTTGGGTGCTTGCTGGGGCTGGGACAACACAGGATGTGAAATTACCTTCACTGTTCATCTTTGTTTCATGACAGGTGACATCTTATTTGACTTGAGTTCCTTCTCTGATGAGCTTAGGTGTTTTCTTCCTTCTAGGCTGCCTTCTGCAAAGCCCGGTACCTGTGGGAGTTTGCAGGGAATTGGAATTGCTGTGGGCAAGAGGAATGAGTCGGTGGGTGACAAGTCACAGGACCCGCCCTTGGAGCCGGCAGCAGCAGCTGATCAAATAGCACAACTGGGAGGAGGACCACCAGGGCCAGGGAGAAGCTGCCCACCACACAGGACCCCGAGAGGGATGGGAGACCCCACTTGGCCACATTATTATTATTATTTTTTGAGTTGGAGTGTCACTCCGTCGCCCAGGCTGGAGTGTAGTGGCACGCTCACAGCCACCCCAGCATTGACCTGCTGGGCTCCGGCGATCCTTCTGCCTCAGCCTTCCAAGTAGCCGAACTACAGGCGCACTCTACCATGCCCAGCTCATTTTTGATTTATTGTAGAGATGAGATCTCATCAATTTTTCCGGGTTGGTCTCGAACCCGCCGCCTCAGGCAATCCTCTCGCCTCGGCCTCCCAAAGTGTTGGGATTACAGGCTGAACCACAGACCCTGACTGGGCATATTTTTATTTTCCATAGCAGTAGCTCAACAGGGGAGGACATTTTACCCCTCTCCTTCAACTTCCTCCGGGATATTTGGCAATGTCTGGACACATCCTTGGCTGTCGCATCTGGGAAGGCCCTCCACAGGGCTGCAGTTCTGTCTTAAGACAGAAGCTGAGGATGCTGCCAATACCCTTCCCTGCACAGGGCAGCCCCACCACTGAGGATGACCTGCCCTGAGTGTTGATAGCTGATGACCCTTGCTCTAGGGCTTTTCCCTAGTGCCTAAATATGGGCTGGCATATTTGTACTTCAGGGACTATCTGGACATTTTAATCAGACCCTAACTCATGCTGGCCCCAGGCATCTGTTCCTCCGCCTATATTTGCTGGGAACACAATACCTGCATGACACTGCTGGGCGCTGTGTGGGTTTACAACTCTGTCAAAAGGGAGAAGTGGTCAGCCTCATCCAAGCCAAGGAAATGGAAGAAACTCTTCTGAGTGTGGTGGGGAGGAGGGGACTTATATAAGCAGAAGCCATGTGGGGTGGGCAGGGGCTTGAACAAGCTGAGTGAAAGGGATGAAGCAAAAGGTGCTCCCTCGCACCATGTGAGCATGCGTGGGGGGAGGTGGGCAGGGGGCAGGGGGCAGCATTTCTCCTCCTCTCTGATCCTTGTGCTCTCTGTTGTACAGTCATCAGCCCGCCTTGTCCTCACATGAAACGTGATGGTGGTTGCAACCGTTACCATCCCCACTCTCCTTTTATGGCCTTCACCATCCCTCCCTCACCTTCTGTGTAATGGCTACATGATTTGCCTAAAGGATCACTGCTAGAAAGTGGCAGGGCCCAGGTTTGACCCCCTCACTGACTCCTGAGACCATGCTCTTAACCAGCTTACTGTGCTGGTAGCCAGAGCCTCCACCCCGTGGCACATTGCTCTCCCTCCTCTCTGCCTTCCTTAATTTCGGCAAAGCCATGGTGGGAGGCCAGGAGGCATCTGGGGACCTTGCTGGCTGTCCAGTTGCCCTGGTGTAGGAAGTGGTGAAGGTGGAGGCGAGGAGGGCTTGTTGGCAGGGAATTGAGGTGAGCCTAACAAAGCCAGGGAAAAGACTGGGCACAGTGGCTCATGCTTGTCATCCCAGCACTTTGAGAGGCTGAGGTGGGAGGAGTGCTTGGTTCAAGACCGGCCTGGGCAACATAGCGAGACTTCATCTCTACAAAATTAAAAAAAAAAATTAAAAAGGAGAAATTCTGAGTGCCATGGTGCCTCAGCGTATCTGTGGGGGAGAGATTGATGGCAGCAGCATTTTGAACTAGCTCATGGGAGAACTCATGCAGGAAGGGTGATTGGTGCATCTAGGGTCACCGCCTATTATGTTATAGATTTACTTGTGCAAAATGCTTTTCTAAAATCTGGGTCTTTTGTATTTGAGATATCAGATGTAACTCAGACTCGGTAACATAGAGCTATGGGTGGAGTCCTCCTTGAAGCTCAAAGCTTTGTGGCCTGGTAATTTTCTGGAAAAGGACTCACAGGATGAACACTGAAATAGGAAGAAGAAAATGTGATTCTGGTGGTTGCTTTACAAGTGCTAAGTCAGTACGTGAAGAAACAGGACAAGAACCCAAAAAGATTACTTTTCTGAAAATTCAAAACTAATTCTCAAATAGTAAATGGAGTGATTTTTTTTAATTGGAGTCTCACTCTGTCTCCCAGACTGGAGTGCACTGGCCACTCCCGGCCACTGCAGCGTCGACCTGCCGGACTCCAGCGATCCTTCCGCCTCAGCCTTCCAAGTAGCTGGAATTACAGGCACACGCTATCATGCTTGGCTGATTTTTGATTTATTGTACAGATGAGGTCTCGCCAAGTTGCCCAGGCAGGTCTCGAACCCGCGGGCTCAGGCAATCCACTCATCTCAGCCTCCCAAGGCGCGGGATTACAGGCTGAGCCACCAAAAGAACTGGAATGATTTTTAAAAGAAGGAATGTTGGGGGAGGGAACAGGAAGGGAGTTTGTCTTTCTCAGTGGCTGCTGAGGATGTGACCCTAAAAGTTTTCCAGAGGACATCTGAACTGTCGCCGACTAATGTGTGCGTGCGTCTTTGCTGGGCTCTGGTAGTTTCCTGGTAGAGCAAAAAGCAGAAGCTGGAGCAAGATTCTGAAGGTGTTAGGTAAAGGCTGCAGCCTTGCTTAGTATGTATGCACTGGTCCACAAGCAACATGAATGCCTCTGCTATTTCAGGGCTGCCAGCAGCTGATGAAATTCTGTGTCTCCAAGTTCAGGACCACCTTTTTTTTGAGTTGGAGTCTCACTCTGTTGCCTAGTCTGGAGTGCAGTGGCATGCTCACGGCCACCACAGGCTTGACCTGCTGGTCCCAGGTGATCCTTCCACTTCAGCCGTCCAGGCAGCTGGAACCACAGGTGTGTATCACCACACCTGGCTAATTTTTCTGATTTATTGTAGAGACGAGGTCTTGCCAAGTTGCCCAGGCTGGTCTTGAACCCCTGGACTTGGGCAATCATCTCGCCTCCACCTGGGATTGTGCTAGGATTTCAGGCTTGAGCCACCATGCCCGGCCCTGTCCCATATATATTGGATAAGGGATACTCAACCTGTGTTAACGTTTTATTTTACTTGCATCACCATATATGTATTCATCTCTTCATTGCTGCATCCACCCATTCATCTATTTTTATCCTTCTTATGTAAGTGGCAGATATTAGTGTACTTTCCCCTAAATAGCTTGTATATCATTAACAGTAGTTATTATAGTCTTTTTTTCTTGCTGTGAAATATACTATGAAAGACATAAACTTAAGGTACTGCTCCGTTTTGACATCCTTGTAACTCAAACCCCTATTAAGATTTGGAACTAGCTGTGTGTGGTAGCTCAGGCCTGTAATCCCAGCACTTTGGGAGGCTGAGTCAGGAGGATCACTTGAGCTGAGCCCAGGAGTTCGAGATCAGCCCGAGCAACATCACAAGACTCCATCTCTAAACAAATAAAATAAAAGAGTTGGAACTATTCTTAGGGCTACTTCTTGCTGTTTGTGTGGAAAGATGATTAGCAGATGAGTAAACATACAGACGTGTTTTACTTTTCCTCCTCAAGGTGTCATTTCTATTTTATAAAACCTATGAGATGAGTTGTATGTGCTTGATAGCATCTCATTTTGTAGAAATGATTTAAGTGATTTCTTGAGGCCTCCCTCAGACCAAAATCCTTGATTCAGGGTACATTTGTTTTTTTACCTAGGTTGTATCTTGCTGAGGATTAAAGATGCATTTTTTTTGGAACTAGCCCTTCTCCCAGTGAAGATGCCTTGTGGGGAGTAGAGACCCCTATCTGTTCTTTAAAACCACCCCATTTCTGGATAACAGTCAAATGCATGTGGCAATGCTACTGAATCACCTCCTGCTATTTCAAGGTGCATTTATTAGAAAATTGCCAAGCTCATTGGATCATGTTCTTCCAGTTTTCTGCTGGTGAAATTGTGGGAAGGCAGGCAGGGTCCCCCTGGAGGAAGTGGCCTTCATGTCCCTCATTTTACACAGGTGGGATCTTTTATTTCTTGGTCAGGGACCTAAGAGCTTTCTTTTGGGGCCAGGATGGGAGAAATCTGGGGATAACTGAATGTCCTCCCAGGTAACCTAGTGCATATTTGTAGATAGCCAGGGACCCTGGGCTGAAGTTGGGCTCGTTGTTGTAATTCGTTAGTCAAATAATTAACTGATTGTGGTTTCTTTCTCTTCTGTTATCCTCCAGCTTTTGGTAATGTCTGTTATGAATATTCTAGCTGTTTCTCCCCCCCCCACTTGATTGTAAGGGAATAGTTGACAGTTTGTGAGGAGGCTGCCATGGTAAGGGAATATTTGAGAGTTTGTGAGCAGGCTGGCATGGTAAAGGAAGCAGGGTCCTCTGAGGGCAGGTGGCAGAGAGAGGTTTTGGCTGGAAGGAGCAGGGATAAGAATGTGGACGTGGACACTACCTCCATTTGAAGATGGAGGTTTGAGGTGATGGTGGCTGTTAACTTGTTTCCTTCTTTTTTTTTTTAACCTGAAAGATGTCCTTTTATTTAAATCAAGGTATTCAGGTTCAGCAGGGCAGCCTTCCACTAGGCTTTTAAAGACTCAGGACACTGAGGAACAGTGAGTTCTGACCTTTAATAGCAGCCACTGGCGTAACTCTTCATATTTTCCAAAAACCACGCCCACTTGCTGGAGTCCATAGCTCGGGGCAGTTAGGTGGCCTCGGGAGCTTTCAGTCCCAGTGCGCCTTCTAATATTTTCTTTTGCTCTGCTGGCTCCCTTCCATCCTGTCCCTTCCATTAGTATCATCCTACAATTTTTTGTTTTGTTTTTGAGTTGGAGTCTCACTCTGTCGCTCAGACTGGAGTGCAGTGGCCACCGCAGCCTCGACTCACTGGACTCCA
The DNA here is from genome assembly GCF_000164805.1 of Carlito syrichta. Classification (NCBI taxonomy): domain Eukaryota; kingdom Metazoa; phylum Chordata; class Mammalia; order Primates; family Tarsiidae; genus Carlito; species Carlito syrichta. Next base: position 99,645 of record NW_007245656.1, on the reverse strand, counting down.
GTGATCCTTCCACCTCAGCCTTCCAGTACCTGGAACTACAGGCACACGCTACCACACCCGGCTAATTTTTTTGGTTTATTGTAGAGATGAGGTCTCACCAAGTTGTCCAGGCGAGTCTCAAACCCACGGACTCAGGCAGTTCATTCACCTCGGCCTCCCAAAGTGCGGGATTACAGGCTGAGCCACCGATCTGGGCCTCATCCTAAAATTATAGTTTGTTTGTTTGTTTGTTTTGGAGACAGGGTTTCACTGTTACTCAGGCTGTAGTACAGTTACCCAGGCTGGATACAGTGGCACGGTCATGGCTCACTGCAGCCTCGACCTCCTGGGCTCAAGCAATCCTCCTGCCTTAGCCTCCTGAGTAGCTGGGACTACAAGCAGGAACCCACCATACCTGACTAATTTTTCTACTTTTTGTAGAAAAAGGGTCTCACTTTTTTGCCCAGGCTAGTCTGAACTCTTGCACTCAAGCAGTCCTCCTTCCTCAGCTTCCCAAAGTGGTGGGTTTACAGGTATAAGCCACCACGCCTGACCTTTGCAAAATTTTAGCGTAAAGTCTGTTATTCAATTTAAGGTGTAGTTAGAACCATGAGTGGAATGGTTTCATACCTCGTGTGTTTCCCGTACTTCCACTGACATACTCCTCAGAACACCTTTGGAGGCTACTCATAGTAGAGGCTTGGAGATGGGGAAGGGTCTGAGTAACGGCAGACCCCAGCCACTGCGAAGAGAGGCCACCCGCTGGACTCTCTCCACCCTACCTCACATTATACTTATCTTTTGGGAGAAGAGAGCAGGACATTTAAATGAGATAATGAGAGGTGAAAATGGGGATTTTCATCTTTCCCCTCAAGTCAGGGAAGCAGCTAAGGAGAAATAGGGATTACTGAAAGAGTGAATGTTCCAGAAGAAAGCACTTCAGAAGCAGTCACTACTAATTTAGGGCTCAAAATGAACTTTGAAAAAGTTACCCCTTATTTTTCTTTCTTAATTTAGGGGCTCATCCATGGGTCAACAACGTTTTCCATAAAAGACCAGATGGGGAGATATTTTGGGCTTTGCTGCGTGCATTGTGTGTTGCATCTACTTAGCCCTGCTGTGTGGGGCCAGAGGGCTGTAAACGTGTGTAAACAGATGGGCAGCGCTGGGGTCCAGAAAAGCTTTATTTATAAAAACAGGCAGCTGGACCAGACTGGCTCTCGGCCAGTCCCTGGGCTGGTCCATCTTTTAATTTCTTGCTAACTTTGTTTAATGTACACCTTAAAGTCAAAAATTAAACATTGATCATTGCTAAAAACAAATGTTTTTGTTTTGAGATGAGGTCTTGTCATGTTGCCTAGGCTGGTCTTGAACTTCTGGGCTCAGGTAATCCACCCGCCTTGACACCTTTCAAAGTGGTGTGATTACAGGTGTGAGCCACCGCATCTGGCCCAAATACAAATGCTTAAAAAAAAGTTCCACCCTTTGTCACTGGTAGTCTCACTCTTCTTGAACCTTGAACTAATTTTACTTACTTACAAGTCTTGAAATGTCTGGTCTAAGCATGTCAGGAAATTAAGGAACAGTTGGAGGGTAGCAGTGTGCAACTATAAACGCTCATTTAAAATTTACTATTGAACCCCCCCCACCCCATATGTGGAATTGTGCATGCTGGCTCAGCAAACAGAGATGCCTGGAGGTTCTTGAAAAGTGTGGAATCATTTGAATTACGAGGTCAGGGCAGACTTTTCATAGCAAGCCTCTGCATAAGGAGTGGTGCCCTGTGGAGACCTGGTGCTGAGTGACTCACACTCCCTGCAGGGAGCTCTTTTGGGGCAGCAAGAGGGGCCTAGGAATGGTCAGTTTTGTTTGCATGATCATCTGAGGCCTCAGTCACTCACTCACTCACTCGAATTCTAAACAACCACACCCATGTTACCTTCATTCATTCCCTAAATCTGACAGTTTTCCATGTGTACAGTAGTTTGGGTTCCCTGTTTCAGGCCGAGGAAAGCCCCACAGGCCAGAGTTGGGGGTTTGCCACTTCTGAAAGAGAATTGGGGCAGCCCAGGGCTTTAGGTAGCTGCAGGAAGCTGTCATCCCCACAGAGAATCAGGGCTGCTCTGGACCTGACCTGTGAGACAATTATGTTGAGTAAGAGGGGTACCCATACCCATGGAGAGTGATCACTCCCCGCAGCTTACATGCTTCCTCTGGGTAGGGGCTTAGAGGCCTCTTCCCCTCTTGTAAAGCTTCTGCTCCTCCTTCAGGACTCTGCCCTGAGGCCCCTGCTCCTAATTACATCTCCCCAGGCTTCTCTGCAGAGAGCTCTTGCTTTTCTCCTTCATCCTCAGCTCTTGTCACCAACCCTCACAGTCCCTCTTAGCATGTTTGGGTTTTGTGCTTCTTCCTTTGTGCGTCTCTCTACATGTGGAAACCTTACCCTTTCATCCTCAGGTTTAGCACATAAGAGGAAGTCAGTATTTACTGGAAAGAAGTCGCTTTTCTGTTCTCATTCTGAGACTTAACACTTTGAGTTAGAGTACACAAAACCATAGATAAGTGCATTGGTGTTCTTCAATAACTTTGATTGATGTAAATCATATCTAAAATATAATTTTGTTGGAAGAAATTATTTTATCATCAGAGGTCTTGTAAAATACAAATGATCACAGTATATTTGATAAGTTTAATTGCTTGCCTGTTGTTGGCTTACAGTGGATATTATTAGCCTCTGCTTTTCGGAGAGTAAAAATGAAACTTACAGCATTCTCAAGGACACAGTCTCTAAAAGTTCTCATGTGTACCTTTTTTTAATGAATTAAACTCTCAGATTGTAATTTTTTTAGAATTGATGAAGGTGGGGGACCAGTGCCCTTTGATGCACATAAACTGCCCAGTGGTAAGTGCCAGCACAAAGATGATACATTTCTGCACATAAGTGTGGATGACTGGGCCACATACAGCCCAGAGGATCCTGATGAGCTTTGTAAGGCTCCCAGCACCACTTAGCAGAGGTCAGATGAAGGGAGACTTCTTCAGAAAAACAATGACTTACTGTTTAGCCTAAGGAGATGCCAGTTACAGTGGGTAGGAGGAGGTGAGCTGGGGTTAGGATGAAAATGAGAACATTTAGAAATGTGATTGTTGCTTGTTGCCATATAAAATACCAGTCAGTCCATGCTTCCAGCCTTCTCCTATAATAACTCCCTGTTCTTCCTACTTGAAATGTCTGTGGAATGAAGCTGCTGCTGGTGTGGTGACATGAAACTTTCTTCCTGTGGAATCCAGCGTGGTGTGTGTAATTGAACAGCCAAAGGGAGGGAGATGTAAGTCAAGATGGACAGAAAAGAAATGCAGACGTTCCTTACAAACATTCATGTGGACAATTTATTCTTCTGTTTTGTTGTTGTCTGCTTTGCATAATATGCAAATTAGGTTGAATATCTGCTTCATGTTTCATGCATGTGTTTGCTAGGAGCCAAAAAAAAAACTTGTAGGAAGTTTCTTTCTTTGTATGACTGTCCACAGCAGCCTAAGTAGGTTTAAAATATAATTGACGGTGGTTGCTACAACCCAAAGTTGTGTGTTGACAGGAGGATGGAGGATCCTTGAATTTTGTTTTGAACATGCTCTCCCAGGATGGTGTGAGCTTCAGTGGAGAGGGAGGGAGCCCCACAGGTTGGTTTTTTGTTTTTGTTTATTCAATAATTGAAAAATGTATTGATGGGTCTCTGTGTACTCATCGAAAGAATAAATGTTTCATAATATTCTTTAGAGAAAGAAGTTGCATCTTGCCAGTTTCCTTATTCTCCCATTGTTCCTCAGGGTTCTTATCAATACACAGACATTGCTTTTCCTTCCATTCCTTACGTTCAAGCCTTTTCCTGTTACCTTCTGCTGCTGGTTAGCGGGTTTAAATGCTGAGCGTTTGTTCTGGCTGAAGCTGAGCCTGGCACACTGGCCCAGTTCCAGGGGTTCTCCTTATTGTGTGTGGTGCAGTTGGTTCTCTGGAATGTGTGTGTTAGAAGTTCAGTCGCAGGGAGGGACTCTTCCTTTCGGAATGGTAAATCCTGTCTCATTTTCCAAGCTGATTTACAGTGTGTGCCTTGACAGTTTGGTGTATATGTGTGGAATTATCTGCTGCTTTAGTTGTTAAGTGACAAAATATCTACTTAGTACATTTGATCTCTTATGGACTATAGAAGTTAAGCAAAAATTTGCTCCTGAATATGTTATTGAGAGAAGACTTGCTCTTTAAAACCTCCTTGGGGTATTTCAGCAGTCTCTTGAGACACAAGATAAATTTGGGAGTGGTTTGTTTTTCTCTTGTTTTCTGTGTGGGACTTGAAATTTTGTTGATGTATTCATCAGTTTAGAGACTATAACTGCCTACTTTTAAAAAGTTAGGTATTTTGAAAATGTTTATTTTTAAGATGTATGGTTTTGTTTTTGTTTTGTTCCTTAGAAGATGCTGTTACTTGAATCTCTGGATCTGAGTGCCTGGATTGGGTAGGCAGAATTCCCTCCATCATATGGCCTGGGGCTTAGGGCCAAATGCAGAGTAAGGAGTAGGGGAGGAGGGGGACTGATCAGTAACAGCTTCATCCTTCCTGGGGGTTGGTGTGGGACATCAGATGGTAATTGAGCAGATAAATGAGCAGACAGGGTCACTTTAGATAGCCATAGAAAGAGATAGCATGCTTAAGGGAAGCACTAGACAGCACCTGCTGGTGGGGAACCTGGCCGAGGAGCTGATATTTAGCCTAAGATATTAATACCAAGAGAGCCAATTGTCCTGAGCGCTAGAGGAGAGCATGCAGATGGGACCAGCAGGCACAGCTCAGCCTGTTCTAGGGATGAAGGGAAGGTCAGTGTGACTAGTATTTAAGGGAGAGTGAGGAGGATGATATATCTGGGAGGCAGCAACTGAGGAGAAGTGTGCTGAGAATGGGGCCTTGTAGGCCAGACTTCTGGATTTTAATTTTTTAAAAATAGAGACAGGGTCTTGCCATGTTGTCCAGGCTGGTCTTGAACCCCTGGCCTCAAGCGATCCTCCTACCTCAACCTGCCAAACTGCTGGCATTCATTGTAGGTGTGAGCCACAGCTCTCGGCCTAATTTTAATTTTTAAGTTTTGAGTGATTCAAGAAACCGATGGAGGGCTGTCAGTGGTGGAAGGAACCACTTACTCTGACTTGCATTTTAAAATTCTGTCTCTGGAGCCTGTATTTTCTTGTGTTTTCTTCTGTGATGCCTTTATAGCAGCATGAAGAGATTATTTGGTGTGTGTGGGATTTTTGTCATTGCTGAAGTTTTCATCCTAGAAGTATCTTTTAAAGATTATTCTAATCTGTTTATTTAAATGTGTACCTGCTATATGTAACCCATATATGTAGTGCCTTTGAAGTTTTATGATTAATGAATAAGTATAGTGAACTAAAGAATAAAATCTGTAACGTTAACTGATAAACATCAAGCCTGAAGCTACTTTCTTGGCTGATCTAGGAAAGGGTGATGTCAGCTTCCTTCTAGGTTTGAGTCATTTGATGGGTAAAACAATTTGGTAAAATGGGTTTTAGGTGTCAGACAATGAATCATATTTTGTCACCAAACAATAAATAGACTGGCAGAATTCTGGATCATTTGAAGTTGAGTAATGCTTGAATATAATTATTTCAGTCAAAGATAGTGGCCTCGTACAGTGGCTCACGTCTGTAATCTCCGCAACTTGGGAGGCCGAAGCAATAGGATTGCTTGAGCCCAGGAATTTGAGACCAGCATGGGCAACATAGCGAGACCTTATCTCTGCAAAAAATAATTTTTTTTTTTTTTTTTGAGTAGGAGTCTCACTCTGCCCAGACTGGAGTGCAGTAGCATGAACATGGCCACCACAGCTTTAGTCTGCTGGGCTCAGGTAATCCTTCCACCCTAGCCTTCCAAGTAACTGGGACTACAGGCACATGCCACCATGCCCGGCTAATTTTTTTATTTATTGTAGAGACAGATCTCACCAAGTTGTTCAGGCTGGTCGGAAACCCCTGGACTCAGGCAATCCTCTAGTCTCTGCCTCCCAAAGTGCTGGGATTACAGGCATGGGGTTGTGGTCATGCCACTGCGCTCCAGCCTGGGCAACAAAGTGAGAGCCTGACTCAAAAAAAAAGATATGTATGAAGCATGGGATGTTGCTAAGCACCGTGCTAGGTACAGGGCCCTCAGGAATAGTTCTTGCCTGCAAGGAGTAGCTCCCCATGAGAAGGTAAATCTGTGGGCACATATGAAGTCCATCTAGTGTGGGTGACTGTAAACATAGGCAGCAGATGTAGCCCAGAGACAGAGGCAGTGACACTGAGGAAGACCTTTGAAAGACAAGTTAGGAATTCATTAGAAAACAGGCAGAAAAGGCTTGTGTTTCCCCGAGCCCCCCAGTTTCTTGGGCTCAAAGGGTCGACAGGTGAGGCAGTGTACAGATACCAGGAGGGGGGGGGTGTTCTTACCTGAAGGGCTGAGAGGCAGCCGGAAGCCAGTTGATGGAGGCCTTCCTTGGCATACCCACCCAGCAGCTTTCCTCTTGTAAGCAGCAGGGAGCTCAAAGGGTTTTCTTCTGGTTAAATTTTTTTTATTATTAAAAATTATTTTTAAAATATGTTTTTTATAAAGACAGGCTGGTCTCCAACTCCTGACCTCAAGCAACTCTCCCACCTTGGCCTCCCTAAATGCTGGAATTGTAGTTATGAGCCACTGCACCTGGCCTCAAAAGGTTTTCAGTAGGTGAATAACATGATTCAATTCATGGTTTTTACCAAGATCAGTGAGGTAGCTGTGTGCGGAGAGATGCTGGGAGCCTGCTGGGGCTCCGTCCTGAGCAGTGATAATGTCCCGTAACACTTGGTTTGAATTTTATATGCTTCACAGATTTAATGCCCAAAACATTTTTTTTTTAAGTTGGGTGAATGAATTAAATGAAATAAACATTAAAAAAAAAAAAAAAAGACCCTAGTCTTGCTTGCCTACATGTTTTTTGAGTTTGTGACTTCAGGATTTAAAAAATATCTGTGATGAGGTAGAATTTCACCAGCCTCATTATTTCTTTTCTTTTCTTTTTTTTGAGTTGGAGTCCCACTCCTTGGCCCAGGCTGGAGTGCGGTGGCACGCATGCTCACGGCCACCCCAGCGTCGACCTGTTGGGCTCCAGCGTTCCTTCCGCCTCAGCCTTCCAAGTAGCCGCACAGGCGTGCACTACCACACCTGGCTAGCCTCGTTATTTCTTAGGTCCTTCGTGGGCAGTTGCCTGTGTGTTTGAGATAAACAATGTGGTCATGAGCCTGTTGCTCTGGCTGATCCTAGTGTATACCAGCCTCGCAGGGGGAAGAGCCAGCTTCTGCCCGTGTTACTGCTGGGTGCCACATGAGGAGGGCCAAGGGGCTGCAATCACGTGGCACTTGTCGCCAAGAGCCTTCATAACTAAAGGGGACAGGTACATAATTAGGCAGGTGACAGATTTAATCTCAGGGGAGCCTGCTGTCATCATGGGGCCATTTCTGTGTGTCCCTTCGCTTGATGGCAGGTCAGCCCTCTCAACATTTCAGGTAGACCTTCTCAGAGACAGAATTTTCTGGAATTTTTCAGTAGCATTCACATGTTTATGTTCCATGTGACATTACAAAACCTGTTTAATTAAGCCATAGCTGTAGCTTGTGCAATCTTTGAGGTGAGGAGGGATTTCTTTTCACTGGCGTGGCTTGTGTGGTTATTCTGTTTGCGTGATGGCCTTCCTTTGTCAGCACTAGTTTTTAAAAGACTTTTTGGAAGATGAGAAACTTCGTGTGCTGCTCAAGGGAGCACATGGACTCATCTTGCTCTTTTCGATTCATCCTGCTTTTCTGTTGGAGCTGCAATCCCCACTCGCAATTTCCCCTACTCTTTTAAAACCAATTGATCAGGAAGACAAGTTCTTGTGCTTTTCTATCTGTAGGTTGAAAAAATAATGCCGCTCAGTGAGACAGGGTTTCACTCTGTTACCCAGGCTGGAATACAGTGGCGTGATTAAGGCTCACTGCAGCCTTGAACTCCTGGGTTCCAGCGATGCCCCTTCCCCAGCCTCCCAAGTTGCTGGGACTCCAAGTGTGAGCCACTATGCCTGGCTAATTTATATTTATTTTATGTAGAGGCAAGGTTTTACGATATTGCCCAGGCTTGTCTTGAACTCCTGGCAAGCGATCCTCCCACCTTGGTCTCTCAATGCACTGGGATTATAGGCGTGAGCCACCTCTCTCAGCCTCAACATATCTGATCTATTAAGAGAAACAAATTGGGTTTATACCGACTACCTCAGTTAAAAAGCCTCAGCTGGTATTTGACTTCTGGGACACATCTCCAATCTACTGTAGGCAGGGAAGTTCTGCTGTATGCAGATTGTCTGTAATTATTTGGTAGCAATCTAAGACTGAGACTAGGATTCGAGTCATTTTTCTAGAGCTTCTGATGAGAGTTACTGCAGAAATGATGAACACCTCAGCATTTCTCTAACCCCATTTGATGTTGCCATATGTATATCTTTTTTTAAAAAAAATCAGAACTTTTATACAAATAATAAGTGAATATACTTTCTTGTGAAAATAATGTGAAAACAAAATGCTCCTGACCACGTTACCCCCTAGCCTTCTCCACTTTGTGACATGTATCCTTTCAGACCATTGCTGCTTATTAACAGCCATGCAGGGGTACCTGGTAGGCTCATTTTGAAAGGTAAATCAATATGATGTCTCTCATTAGGCTTGGTTTGCCTAGTGTGGAGTCTTTCTCAATTTACAACTTGTATTATACATTTAAGATATGCAAAGTAGCTTACTGACTTTGAATTCTAGAGTTTATGAAGTGTTTGAAGAATGTGAATTTCATTCACATGTCACTCTCTGAGAGGAGAGTGAGTTGGCAAGAAGTTATGTGGGCAGTGTTTTCAAGGTCAATTGAATTTTGCAAAATGGGGTCACATAATACTTTTAAAAAGTATTATCATGAATTATAATAAGGCCAAACTTTCTGTAGCAAGCAAGTGAGTAAAGAGTGTGAATACATTGAGATAATCCCCCAAGGGCTCCCCCAGGAAGATAGCAGAGATGATGCTATTTTGTCATTGCACTTGGCTGGAGTTTTTTAATATAAAATCAGATAGTAACATTTTGTGTTTTAGGATTAAGTCCCTGTTTATTTGTAAACAGAAAGAACATTGTGCTTGTGAGGTGATGCCGGAAGGCATTAAGAGTGAAAAACTTCAGAAGATTAAGCTGAGTGACTTAAGATGAGAAAGCCTGTTGCAAATTCTTTCACTTATATGAAGTAAGGAAAAAATTCTCCATTCTTTGAAGCCACATTTATTTTGCCTTCAAACATGTAGCCACTTGGATTTCTCCTGTTTGATTTGTATTTGGGAGTGATACAGTTTAATGGCAAGCTAGTAAGGTGCTTTGGAGTCTGATGATATTTTTTCATAAGGTCTATGCGTGGAAAATGTTTTCCAGATGTTAGATGGTCGGGACATGGAAAGAGAGGACTGGGAGATTGGATGGAAGGAGGGGAGAGTTGGCTTTCAAAATCAAAAAGTTGCTTGCATCGCAAGGAAGAGCCCAGACCTTCTGTCTTTTTGCCTCCATCTCTTTGTGAAATGTGTGTATACCTCACCATTCTCTGAGCCAGGGTTGCCCAATTTCTGTGGATTTTCTGTGTTGCTCTGTCCTTTGTGCATTCAAATCAGCATGGCAGAGTGCTTCCAAAGAGCAACAAGGCCTGATCCTTTCCAGAGATTATGTCCACCGTCGATTTTAGGATTTCCCCATCTTCCAGCCAGGAGTCCCATCCATGCCTCTGAAAATAAGTACCCAGGAGAAATGGCACTCCATCACCAAGGGAGAATAGGAATGTCCACCTTGAGTTTTCGGGAGAGTTGGTGACTTCTAACAGAGGAAGTCCCATGTGCAGTGACCAGTCAAGGGTGATAAATGGGTAGTCAGCTGTGCACAGCCAGCCCTGTGGGCTGGGAGTTGCCATGGCAGCACTGAATGGCATTCGGGAATCCTGCATGACTAACCTAGTTTAGCAGCAGAGCCGTGGGCTCCAGCCTGGGGAAGGTGCTTGTGGCCAGCGATGCCAGGGCCAGCACGCCCCACATCTCATGCCCGGCTCAGCCTTTCTGTGACTGTCTTGTCCTCATCCACACACGCTATTTCCTTTTTTAGTGCAAGGGAAAGGGAAAAGAGTCACTCCCACTGATTCTCACTGAGGATAACTTCTTATATTTCATCCCAGTCTCTTCAGTACATCCCCCATTCCCCTGTACCCCCAGGGAGACGCACTTGAAAGTCAGAGCAAATGTGTCTGGACAGGCCCCCCAGTGTGGGATCGACTCCATGACTGTATCCAGGGGGCTCAGTCACTGCTCGGAATTCCTTGGGATTTGTACCATCTCTCCAGAGGGAGAGGACCCTGGCTCCCATTAGATTGCAGAAGCTCCCTTCAGGCTCCTGTGCTGAGGGAGTGGGGAATTTGGTCCATGGAGTATCCAGACACCTCATTGGCTTGTGCATTTATGTTCTGCAGGCTGGGTTTTCCTAGGTGACTGCTCCCTCCCCTGGCTCTGGACATAAGCTGTGGCCTTCCCCATCGGCCTTTCTAGTTGTTCACTTAACAAATACCTAAGGTGTGCTGTAGAGACCTTTTTGAGGTATTATGTTGAACCTTTAAGATGGTAGACGTTGGTATATGACCTGAAAGCAAGAACTGCCTTGGCTACTGAAAGGGAAGGTGATTCCCTATCTGAAGATACTTTTGCAGACTTCTGGTGTAACCATGATGTCTGGTCAGTGTTTGGACCCTCCCCACGTGGGGCACTTCAGTATGTGGACTTGTTTTGTAGGCTGTCAGCTGCTTTGAACCACCAGGTGACTTAATGTTCTTTTTTCTCCCCAGATAGGGCCTCTTGGGCTGACCAGGAAGTTGACCTGGGGCCCTAGGAACATGGCCTAGATCATCCAGCCAGAAGTTAATGGGTGTCATGTTGGGCATATTATGGTTTTCTTAGTACAAGTTTATTTACAGCCTGTCCTTGAAAAAAATTCATGTGAAGGGGCCAAGTGTGGTGACTCAAACCTGTAATTCCAGAACTTTGGGAGGCCAAGATGGAGGATCGCTTGAGCCCAGGAGTTTGAGACCAGCCAGGGCAACATAGCAAGACAATGTCTCTATAAAATAAAAAAATTAGCTGGGCATAGTAGCACATACCTATAGTCCCAGCTACTTGGGAGGCTGAGGTGGAGGGATTACCTGAGTCCAAGAGATCGAGGCTGCTGTAAGCCATGATCGTTGTGATCACACCACTGCACTCCAGCCTGGGTGACAGAGTGAGACCCTGGCTCAAAAAAAAAAAAAGGTGAAGAGTCCCTTTGCACATTGGAGATGACTTGTGAAGCCTGAGTTATGATGGGGCCAGTAACGTCCAATCTGTATGTTTTAATTAGGCTCTACAATAAGAATTGTGGCAGTTTTAATAACTTGAAAGGCAACTTCCTTTTGTTGGCTGTCTTTGTCTCAAAGGGGCCGTCTGTTTGGTCCTTTGAGATTGCTGTGCTGGCAGGAATAATAATTAAACTGTATATGCGCTTCATGGAGACTAAGGCATCGTGAGTGATTAGGAGTGAGCACACGTTAGCATGCCTTCTTTGACATCAGCACCCTGCTTAAGGCAGCCAGCAAGCTTTGCTGGCCGCACTGTGATTGAGAACATAAGCTTTGTTGCTGGGCATTTGAATGTTCGGGTCTACCATTTATTAGCAAGTCAGTCTCTGAGCTTTTTCACTTGGAAAGTGAGGTTAACAATCCCACTCTTGTGAAGTTTAAGCAGTAGACTGAGGTGACACACCTCCATCAGTGCTGACTGAGTAGCAGGTGCTAAGTGGTGCCATTCCTGGCTAGGCTGCTGCTGTTGCTGGCCTTGTTGCTTTTGTTTTTGTTTTGTTTTGTTTGAGTCAGAGTCTTACTCTGTGGCCCAGGCTGGAGTGCAGTGGCATGATCACAGCTCACCACAGCCTCGCTCTCCTTGGCTCAGGTGATCCTTTTGCCTCAGCCTCTGGAGTAGCTGGGACCACAGCCACACACCAGTGCCCAACTAGTCTTTTGATTATTTTTTTGTAGAGATGGAGTCTCACTATATTGTCCAAGCTGGTCTCAAACTCCTGGGCTCAAGCAGTCCTCTCGCCTTGGCCTCCCAAAGTGCTGGGGCTATAGGCATGCACCACTGTGCCTAGTCGCTTTTGTTTTGTGGTGAGCTCCGAAAGTATGTGCTCTCGCATACCCTGCAGGGCTGAAAATGTGTTCAGCATACAGATCTCAGGCACTGCCTCAGATATACCAACCTGAAACTCTGTATGTCTCTGGATCTGTGTTTTGACAGGCCCTCTAGGTGATTCTGACTCAGTCAAGTTTCAGAACCTCTTAGCTAATGCACAGGGCTATGTAGAAATCAGCCAAGGAGTACTTGTTACTCACTGTTTGGATCAGTGAGAAAGTCTGGCCAGACGGATAATGGGAGGAGGTTATCCTGGGTGTGTATGAGAATGAAAAGGCGTTTTTCCTTAACATAGGACCCCCCCCAAAAGCTACCTTTAATTAAAGTGATAGTTAACTTGTGATTATTCAAAGCTAATTACAGAGTTTGTGAATCATGGAAGACATTTGCTGCTTCCTAAAATTCCCTTATTTAAATTTTTTTTGCCAGCCATTCCTTCCTTATTTACATGTTGGCTTAAAAATCAATGATCTGTGTAGGCCGAACACAGATTTACTCATGCTACGAATTTGTGTGTGTCATGCTACGAATTTGTGTGTGTGTGTCAGAGTTTCATTCTGCTGCCCAGGTAGGAGTGCAGTGATACAATCATGGCTACCACAGCCTCGACCTCCTGGGCTCAAGCAATCCTTCTGCTTCCTGAGTAGCTGGAACATCAGGCATGAGCCACCACAACCAGATATGTTTTGATTTATTATAGAGACACGACCTCGCCAAGTTGCCCAGGCTGGTCTCGAACCTCTGGACTCGAGCAATCCTCTTGCCTTGGCCTCTCAAAGGGTTGGAATTACAGGCGTGAGCCACTGCACCCGGCGTGTGTGTGTGTGTGTGTGTGTGTGTGTGTGTGTGTGTGTGTGTGTGTGTATTGATTTACATTTTCCCTGATCTCAAAATGGAATTAAGAAAAAATATTTGTGAAAAAAGTTGCCTAGGAACTTGTAGCAAACCATTCCCTGAGCCTTTGCTGATTTGCAGCAAGCAAAAAGCCAAACAAGCCAGAAGGCTGCCCAGTGTGATTGGCAGTACTCTGTTAGCTGCAAGGAGAGAGGTGCCCACCTAGAACTGGAGCACGCACCACCCTCTGTTCTGGGAACTGCCTGTTTCTGCAGCCTTCCTGTGCCCTGCCAGGAGCTTTGGGGAGTGAGATCCTAAGGGGGCTTGCAGCTCAGTGTGGGGAGAGTGAATTTCTCTCACTATGACTGGGTCTCATAAAACTCATCCTCCTAGGGATCTTTAAGATGTCTTTCTTAACTCACTACTTAGAGTTTTCCATTGAAGGTTGATGACAAATTAAAAAAAAAAAGTCTCAGAATTGGCTTAGAAGTACGTGTCTGCCAATAAAATCTTGGTGTGAGTTTTTAATATTTTTTGGAACCAATGAAGCAAAACCTTAATTAACCAGGATCCTTAGTTTAATAGGATTTCCTCCCTGTGGGAAGCATCTTGATTTTAGAATCACATAGTAATAAGCCACTGTTAGGAATTTTGTGAAAGAATGGCCTAATTGAGTTCTTCTGGCTATTTCTGTAGCAGTTTTCATTATTTTGGAATGAAAATCTAGAAGTGTGGAGAAACCCAACTGAAGCTGAGGTAAGGCTGAGCTGATTGATTTTAAAATGTTTTAGTAATTTTAAGCCAGTGTAACTTTGTTGAAGGATAATTATGTATGTGGAATGATGGGAAAATTGAATGAAGACCCTGAGTAGCCTGTGAGTTGAGGTGCAGGTGCCACACCCTCAGTTTTGATCCTCAATTGAGAATTTTGTCATTTGGAGTTCCCCTCTCTGAGACAGAGGTAGCACTTATGATGCAAAGCCCAAGGCTGTGAGCACTCACCAGCTTTGAGGACTCCACTGTTGAAACTGACAGTATCAGAGAGAGTGCTCCCTTAGTAATAAGCACAGTTAAGTCCCTGCTTCTGGTAAGACCCCACTTGTTCATCAGCCTGTCCTGACTGCTGCGCGGTATGTGTGTGCACAGGGGAGACTGGGGATATAAAACTTGGACATTCAAGTCACTCAGAGGATTCTTGGATGCCCAGCTCTTCCCTGCAAACTGACTCAAAGTGGTTGTAAAACCAGTTTAAAGAAAAAAAAATTCCTGATTAGCCCCTCTTACTTGGCTTCCATGGTCATATGCTAATAGTATATGATCTTTTGAACCAACAAGAGGAACTACCGAAATCATAAAACAATCCGAAAGGAATTCTCATGTGTTCATCAAGTCCACTGTGCTACTGCCAAGCAGAAGTGAGTGTACCTGTCCCAACACGTGAGATTCAGACTTAGAGAAGACTCACAGCCAGTTTCTGAGTTAATTTCTTCTCCTCTTAAGTATGTTGATTAGCATAAAACTTATGGTTATGAGAGTTCTCTTGAAATCTGATATTGTGATATCTATCATCTAGGAATTTTTTTTGAACAAAACTTTCCTCTAGCACATCCTAGCAAATTTATTCAGGTAGTTTAGTGTGCCCCCCTCCCCCGTGGATTGAAAGACTGTGAGAACAGCAGATCAGTTTTAGATGTTATACTTTTTAAAAATAGTTTTTGCATATGTCTTCCAGACATAAGTCTAGAAAAAGAATTGTAGGTTTTAAAAAAATACACTGTAAGCATAGTGGTTGTTTCTTAATCTAAAAATATGTAATGCAAAGTACAATGCTTCATCACCAAGAGAGAGACATCTCAAGAGGTTCTAGCTTGATGAGTTCCTATCCTAGCGGGGAGGGGGGAGCAGAGAGAGAATCGATGTGTTAGGTGAGCACACATTTTGTGGATATTACAGTGAGTGGCATTTGAATCACTCCTGAGATTTACTGGAAGCAGAAAGCTAGGGATGTGGGGTGGGGTATGTGGGAGAGAGAGGCAGTGGAAATTTGTGATTCTCAGGAAAGCATGAAAGTCTAGGGTGTCACTGAAGAGTTGTTCAGAGTGACTGGAATACAGAGATGTTGGTAAGAGTCACACTGACTAGGGAAGCTGCTCCTGGAAGAATTGGTTATCTTTCAGTAGAGAGGGTTGGGTGGAGCTTGGAGGAAGAGGCTGCCTTGCTGGGTAGGTTTGGGGAACTTGACTGTCAAGTAGAATGCCTATGGCAGGCCAGCAGGGGACACTGGGATGATTTCTAGAGAGTAGATCTGTACAAGATGATGGAGGGATTTGAATGCCAAAGCCATGATGTAGCACTTACTCCACAGTAGTCAATAGCCATCAACTGCTTATTTTAAAATACATGTAGTGACATGAGGGCCGTGGCTTTAGTCTGGGTTTCTTTTTATGAGAAGGCTGAATTAGAATGAGAAGATGTGGCGAGGCAGGGAGACCAGGAGGCTCTTGTTGAGGAAGAAAGAGCAGCCAGGAGAGAGGAAGGAAGCCAGGGAAGAGGTGGGGAGAGTGCCTGGCTTCAGGGCTAGAACTTAACGGCACCCACAACTTTGGCTAGAGAATTGGGTATTTTCCTGTCTGTTCAAATGGCATTGGGGAAGTGAGTCAATAGATTTCACAGAAGCAAATCTATGAAGACAAAAGTCATGGGATGGCTCTTATTTTAAGCATTTATTAGGCACCACATGTGAATGTCGGAGTGACCAGTGCGGCTGACAGCCAGGGAAACTGCCAGTTTCTGATGCTGAATGAGTCTTTCCTCTCCATCTCTGGGATGTTTCTCAGGGAGTGCGTTTTAACCCCTTTGGTGCCAGGGCTGATGATTTAGGGGACATTCTTACGTGGTTAAGCAGAGGTGTCTCAGTAGGTAGAGCTGACATCTGTAATTGAATTTTCTCATCCCTGACGTTTGAAATGAGAAATAAACGTCATTTGTGGGGGGGTGGTATTTACATGCCAAGACACTCCCAGTAGAACAGGCTGAGAATAAAGTAAATACTGTTTTGGGTGCCTGGTAATCTTTTAATTATGAAATAAGCCTTTTGATTTTAATCTTCCCAAATCTACGAAACTGATCCAGGAAAACAGCATTTTGAAAGTTCACATCCTGCTGACTCCTTCAGATGAAAAGCTGCTATCTCTACCCCCTATTTTGCAAGCTGAGAGTAAAAATGTCGTTAATCTCACCTCAGTTCCACACTGCCTATAAAAGAATGTTCAGTTTGGAGTCAGGCCTGAGCCATAGCTGAGACTGTAGCCCGGAGTGAATGTCTGGGTTTCTGGAGCTAGGACCTGAGGATGGAGGTTCATGGCCAACTGCCTGCAGCCTTCATCTAGGAGTGGGCTAAGGGACTCACTCTTTCTTTAAATCACATCCCTTGTCATCGCCTCTTCCTAGACTGTCCCTGCCTCCCTCTATACATGTATGTAAGTATACACAAGAAAACTTGGGTCCACATAGATAAATTTTATTGTTTTTGTTCTTTTGCGGCATCTGAAACAGTTTATACAATGATGACAGAAACCTGCTTCGAATTAGAGAGAAGGAAAGACGCAACCAGGAAGCTCACCAAGAGAAAGAGGAGTTTCCTGAAAAGATCCCCCTTTTTGGAGAGCCTTACAAGGTATTGACTGCTAGAAGGTGAACATCTGATTGATCTCTGATGAAATGAGTCTATGTAATTGAGTTTGTATAAGGGTCACAACTGTGAAAATGAGATAAATTATTCCGGAGATTGTTTTTGAAAACAAAATACGAAAATTCTCTGAAGGTGGTAAGTCAGAGTGACAGAAGTTTGTAGTTTTCTTTTGTAATTAGTAGTATGTGTCCATGGAAGACTTGCCATCAGGGGAGTTAAGTTAAAACTGCGCACTTAAATTCTGTGTGTTACACATTAAATGGAGGATTTTTTTCCCTTAATGTAACAGAAATCATTAAGTGATAGTTTTCCTTAGGTTTTTTTTTTTTCCTTCATTCTCTAATTCTGCTATCTTTTTCCAGAAAGCAAAAGGTGATGAGCTCTCCAGCCGGTTACAGAACATGTTGGGAAATTATGAGGAAGTAAAGGAGTTCCTGAGCCCGAAGTCCCATACACACCACATGGACGTTTCTGAAGACAGACTGGGGAAACCCAAGTATCCTGCGCTTCCTGACAAGGGAGTCAGCCTTCCACCCAACACCTTCCACACTAGTGGCCACCCTTCGTCCATCCACACTCCCACGTCCGGACCACTTCCTGTGGGCAGCATTAGCCACAATTCAAAGATGGCGCAGCCAAGAATGGAACCGATGCCAAGTCTCTATGCCAAAAGCTTCGGCCCACCGGACAGCCAGCACCTGACCCAAGAACCCCTTGGTCAGGAGAGCTATAGCTCTGGCCATCACAAAAAAGGTGACCAAAGAGCAGGCGGAGACCCTTGTGCTTCAGTGACAGGCTTGGTTCCAGAGAGGGCGCTATCTCCCTTAATCTCCTCCTTGCCTTCTCCGGTGCCCCCTCTGTCCCCTCTACATTCCAGCCAGCAAACCCTTCCTAGAATGCAGGGAAGCAGCAAGATGCATAGCAGCAACAGTAACAACAAGGGCTACTGTCCAACCAAGTCTCCCAAGGACCTCCCGGTAAAGATCCGTGATAAGGACACGTCGCAAGACAGTCTGGTGGCCCCCCCCCAGCCACCTTCTCAGACGTTTCCACCTCCCTCCCTCCCCTCCAAAAGTGTGGCCATGCAGCAGAAGCCTACTGCTTATGTCCGGCCCATGGATGGTCAAGACCAGGCTCCCAGTGAGTCTCCCGAACTGAAGCCGCTGCCAGAGGACTACCAACAGCAGAACTTTGAGAAAACCGACCTGAAAGTGCCTGCCAGAGCCAAGCTCACCAAACTGAAGATGCCTTCCCAGTCCGTGGAGGTGAGTGGACTTTATTCTCTTGGGTGCTCCCAGTTTGAAGTCAGATTTGAAATGGAAGTGTGGTGAATGAATGGGCATGGGTGAGATGAGGTCTTGGCTTCAGGGTTGAGGAATTTCTTTTTGGCTTTAGGATCTTGTTAATGACCCATAAAAAATTCAGGTCTGAGGTGGACTACTGATGATAGATACTGAAATGCAATTTGCGGCCACTGCGCCTGGATTATTTTTAAAACTTATTTATTTATTATAGAGTTGTGGGGTACAAGTGAGGAGTTACTACATAAATAGGCTGCATTCGCCGGGCACAGTGGCTCACACCTGTAATCCCAGCATTTTAGGAGGTGGAGGTGAGAGAATTGTCTAAATCCAGGAGTTCAAGACCAGACTGGGCAACTTTGCAAGACCCAGTCTCTACAATAAATCAAAAAAATTAGCTTGGTGTGGTGGTGTGCACTTGTAGTTCTAGCTGCTTGGGAGGCTGAGGCAGAAGGATTGCCTGAGCCCAGCAGGGTGAGGCTGCAGTAGCTGTGAGCGTGCCACTGCTTTCCAGCCTGGGTTTACAGAGTGACACTCTAACTCAAAAAAAAAAAAAAAAAAAAAATGCTGCATGTAGGCGAAGTTTGGGCTTCTAGGTGACCCTCACCTCCCCCTGGTAGTAGACTGGTACTCTTTGTGTTCAACTACGAATTTTTTTTTTTTTTTTTTGTTGGAGTCTCACTCTCACCCAAACTGGAGTGCAGTGGCTGCTTCCGGCTACTGCAACCTCGACCTGCTGGGCTCCGGCATTCCTTCCACCTCAGCCTTCTGAGTAGCTGGAACTACAGGCGCGTGCTACCACGCCCGGCTAATTTTTTTTTTTTTTTTACTTTGTTGTAGAGATGAGGTCTTGTCAAGTTGCCCAGGTGGGTCATGAAACCACGGGCTCTTCGAGTTGGCCCCCATGGACAGGCAGGGCCCAGGCCCCCATGGGTGGCTCAGGCCAGAAAGGAAGGGATTGCTTGTAGGGGTGGGGGG
>NW_007245656.1:65216-80503 GCF_000164805.1 Carlito syrichta | reverse complement strand
GGCCACCGCAGCCTCGACCTGCTGGACTCTGGGGATCCTTCCGCCTCAGCCTTCCAAGTAGCTGGAACTACAGGCGCGAGCTACCATGCCCGGCTAATTTTTTTTATTTACTATAGAGATGCGGTCTCGTCAAGTTGCCCAGGCGGGTCTTGAACCCGCGGGCTCAGGCAATCCACTCACCTCGGCCTCCCAAAGTGCTGGGATTACAGGCTAAACCACCGAGCCTGGCCTCAATTATGGATTTTAAAAGTAACCCAAAGCCAAGCCAGGTGGCTCACGCCTGTAATCCCAGCACTTTGGGAGGCCAAGGTGAGAGGATTGCCTGAGTCCAGGAGTTTGAGACCAGCCTGGGCAACTTGGCGAGACTGCACCTCTATAATAAATTTTTAAAAAATTAGTCAGGTATGGTGGCATATGCCTGTTTGTGGTTCCAGTAACTTGGAAGGCTGGGGCAGAAGGATTGCCTGAGCCCAGAAGGTCAAGGTTGCTTTGGCCATGAGCGTGCCACTGCATTCTAGCTTGGGTGACAAAGTGAGACTCTTACTCAAAAAAGAAAAGTAACTCAAGTACTACATATTTTAAACCAAGAAAAAATTCCTTTTTCTACTCCTTGGATAAATGGTAGCATTGTGCTTGAATGAGGAGAATCAGAGCATGCATCCTATCGCCGAAATTTTAAAGTGGTACCAGTTTCTCCAAAATTAAGATTAGTAGTACAAAGTGAAATGTTTAAAGTGACTCTTAAAGCTTATCTGTTAACGTAAAGGCTGTCATCTAGTTAATATCCATTGTCTAAACATTATAACTTGCATATCCATTGCTCAAAGGCATTTATAGCCTCCAGATAGCAGCCTTTCATAATGCCAGAAGGTAACATTCCTTAGGTTTAAAAATAAAATTGGAATTCTTCCCTGGAAAGACAGACTTTATCTTCAAGAAGGAAAATCTGTTTCTTCTGGGTGTCAGCTTTTGGGTTTAGAAGAGGAAGGCTGGGGTTCTGCCCTCACTTGTCTCTTGAGTTGTGAGGGCCTTTGAAAGTCTTTGGAATGCAACTTAAAGAAAGGAGAGGAATCACATGGCAGATAGGACCAAGGTGGTGGAACTGCACCTCCTACCCTAATCTATGAAGACAACGTGAGGAACCATTTATTGAATATTTAGTGCCTTGATGGAGATAGGGATGAGACCTTCCTAGGCTGGTTTTGGAGATAGGGGTGGGACCCGAACGAAGGTGGGACAGTGTGAGATCCTCCCACCTCAAAATAGTCCATCAACTCACTTTCTAACTCAGACAACAAAGAACTTAATGTGGGTTTCTTTGCTTTATTTATCAGAAAGGTTAGTTGTATGTTCCTAGTTTAAAAGAGGCCAATTACACATTCTTTCTTTTAAAAAAACCCTAAACTAAAAAAATTGCTTTAAATCAATTTTAAGACGAATGAGCAAGTATTTGCATTGTCTGCCAAATGCCCAGCCATATGCTAAGTGCAGGGTTGGTTGCCAAAGAAATACTGGTCCCTGCCCCAGGAGAGATGACAGTCTAGTGTAGCAATCAACTATTAAGTACAAGCTGGGTATTAAGTGCCATACTGGGTATTTAGAGGACCTGTAGGTTCAGCCAGAGGGTTTTCCAGGAGCTTCAGGGACTCAGGAGAGGGTCCTGGTTCACTTAATGCTTTCTGGGGGACAAGGGATATAAGCCAAGTTGGGTTTCTCCAAGATCATACAGGCATCTTTAATATTTATTCAAGCCCAGGGCTGTGTTAGATGGCCTTTGCATGTTTTCTGAGGAACAGAATCTCCATCTGTTTCTTGGCCCCAGTGCATCTGCTGTCAGCGGTGGAGTAGAGGTAGGACTTTGTCTGCGGCCTCTGCAGCCAGCATTCCTCTTCATCTGATGGCTCCCTCTGGTCTCAGCCAGAGTACTCATGCCAGTAACAGCCGCAGTGCCAACTGCCTAGGAGCTCCTGGTGCTGTTGGTGAGTAGGAGGATGCAGAGGGGTCAGGCACATGGAGGCTCTGGATTACCCATGTGCTGGGAAACAAGGAGCCAAGAGCAGAGAACGAAGGTGGAGGTGAGCTGGGAAGCAGGAATGTTGACATGCTCTGGCTGAGTTTTGAGTTAGACTTGGCTTTTATTTTCTTTTATGTTTTAATAGAGATGGGGTTCTCGCTTTGTTGTCCAGGCTGATCTCAGATCTCAGACTCCTGGGCTCAAGCGATCCTCCTGCCTCAACCTCCCAAAGGTCTGGGATTCCAGGCATGAGCCACCAAGCCCATCCTGACTGGACTCTCTTATTGAAGCTCTCATGTGCCATACACTTAGCGTGAATTTTCTGTTCACACACCCAACAAAATAGGTATTTTTTAAAAGTTTTTTTAAATACATTGAACTTAAAATCTCAAATTTTAATATTCTGATGAACTCAAGGAAAGTATAGAGATGTCAGACCAAAAATGTAGGAATTCACCCCAGAATAGGTAAACTTTGAACATAGATTAGAATATTTGCCATAGCCCTGGTCATTTTTGGAGTTGGGCAGAAGGACAGAGCATGAGGGGCAGAAGCAGAAGCTGACTGTTAGCAGAACTGAGCAGAGGGGGAGGAGACAGCTAAGGGGTTTTCCTTTGTTTGCTTGCTTGGTCCTAAGGCAGCTCAGGACATTTTCTCTCCTGGTGGCGAGTATGAAGATGGTTGGGTTTGTGGTTTCATTGCTTCTGTACCCCATCCCTTCCACGGCCTCTCTTTTCCTTTTCTTTTTCTTGGTTGGAGTCTCACTCTTGTCTCCCTGGCTGGAGTGCAGTGGCACGATTGTGGCTCATGGCAGCCTTGACCTCCTGGGCTCCTTCCACCTCACTCTCCCAAGTGGCTGAGATGGTGGGGTAATATTTTTATTTTTTTGGGTAAAGGTGGGGTCTTACTATGTTGCCTAGGCTGTTTTGAATTCCTGGACTCAAGCAATCCTCCTGTCTCAGCCTCCCAAAGTGCTGAGATTACAGGTGTGAGCCACTGCACCGAGCCCTGCCCACTGCTTCCATGAAACAGTATTTTAATAAATCCAAATGCAAAAGTCACCTTTTTTTTTTGAGGGCCTTAATTCCCAAGCCACCTAGCTATGGATTCTCTACTCTGTCCTTTCTACTCATAAGAAATGCTAGGTTTTATATTTTAGTTGATACTCTAAAAATTGATGTTCTCTTCTGGATTAACTCATTCTCACAGTTGAAACATAGTCTTTCTTGAGCTCCTAAGGGAAAACATTATCAAAAGGTCAATATTCTGATTCAGTAGAGGCCTGAACCACAGACACTTGTGCTTGGTTTTCTCTGAGAGTGTCAGTTTTGGCATCAGCTGAAAGATGTATAACAGCATGAAGTGACCCATCCTAGGGCAAGACCAGAACCCTTGGGTCCCATGGGTACCTTCCAGTTGTAGAGTATCCTCATCAGAGATGGCCTTGCCCTGTTGGTAGGTTGAGGCTTCTCTGTCTAAAGGTAACAGATGAGACAAGAAACCATGGCGTCTCTGTGAGCGCTTAAGACCATGGATCCCCAAAGCTAGGGACTTGATGGGGGGGAGGGCCTGTGTGCCCAGACACAAGTTTTAGACATAGAATTTGTATAATAGACAGGCCTTTCATTGGAAAGGAGAAATGGAATAAGCAGAGATAGGAATACCAAATGGTATTCTGAATTCAGAATGTTGGAATTTTAAAGCTAAACACACAGCCCTTTCATTTTGCAAATAAGATCTAAGGGTTGGGTTGACTCACTTCACTTTGCTGAAAGTTGTAGTTATTATCAGAACCTGGACCAGAACTTCCAGTTCTTGGTCTTTCATCTTTCTACTTTGACTTGGTATGTGTGGCAAGAATGGTGGTGATATGTATGTGTTTTGACTAGAAGAGTTGGACTTTGTCACTCAGACTGATCCTACAGTAGAACCTTGTAGGATATAGTTTCATTTCCTGTTATTTCTTGATCCCTGACTTTATCTTTCATCTGTTTTCCTTTTTTTCTTTTTGACAATTTTTCCATTCAGCCAACTGGTATTAAACCCCTACTAAGTGCCAGGCACTGTGCTAGGCTGTGGTAGTATAGCTAAGATGGAGCCAGACAGGTCTGTGGTCTTATAGGTCTTGTGTTCTAATGGGGGCTTTGGTCATAGAAATGTAACAGAAGTCATAGGCTTTAATAAGAGTGCTGCAGGAAGTAAGGAGGGCGATGAGAATGAGAAGAATCAGAGAAGGCCGATGACTAGGGTAGTCAGCCAAGGCCCTTCAGAGGCCTTGGTCAGCCATGTAGAGTTTAAAGAGGCATTTCATTTCAGGCAGAGGAAACAAGAAGGACAAAGGCCTGAATTCAGAAACAGGAACGGCCTTGTTGGGAACAGAAACAGGAATGTGACTAGAACATCAAGAGGAGGGGGAGGATGTCACATGAGACCAGAGGCATGGGCAGGAGTGGATTTTACAGGTGGCAGAAGGACATTTGGATGTCGATTAAGTATGAATGGAGACCACTGGAGAAGTTTGAGTGACATATCTGCTTTCTTTGTTGAAGATCACTCTGGCTCCTGGATAGAGAAAGGATTAGAAGGGGAAGGGTGGGAACAGGGAGACCAGTTGAGAGGTGGAAGATGATAGTGGCTCAGCATAGGATCGTAGCCATGGACCTGGTGAAAGGTAGACACATTCTGGATATATTTGGCAGGGAACCAATAGGAGTTTGTGACTGATTGGAGACAGGAGTAACCTGGAGTAGGGGAAGTGAGACATGAAAGAACTGGTAGGCTAGGCATTGTGGCTAATGCCTGTAATCCCAACACTTTGAGACACTGAGGCAGAAGGATCACTTGAGGCCGTGAGTTTGAGAACAGCCTTGGCAATATATTGAGAGCCTGTCTCTACAAAATTTTTTTTTTTAAATTAGCTTGATGTGGTGTGGTGCATGTCTCTTAAGTTCTAGCTACTCAGAAGGCTGAGATGGGAAGATTGCTTGAGCCTAGAAGTTTGAAGCTGCGGTGAGCCATGATTGCGCCACTGTACTCCAGCCCGGGCAACAGCAAGACTCTGTCTTTAAAAAAAAAAAAAAAAGAAGGCCAATAGGTTTTTAACTTAAAATAATTAAAAGAAATAAAGAAAAAAATAAAAGTAAGGATGGTGGGATGATCCCAGCTACTGAGATAGATATGACCAAGAAAACCAAGAGCTCTGGATATATGATGTATTAACAGCATATATTAAGTTTGAGATGTTGTTATACAAGGGGGGAACCCAAAAAACCTGGAATTTATTTATAAAAAATTGTGTTTTCTTACTTATTTAAACTTCAGGCACTTCCAAAATACTCTCCATTTGATGCAGTACACCCATCGAGATGCTTTTTCCACTGCTCAGTTTTTGAGCTCATCAATTTGGATGCCTGTTAGTGTTTCTGCAATGTCTTTTTTTGTTTGTGTTTTTGAGTTGGAGTCTCACTCTGTTACACAGGTTAGAGTGCAGTGCCAGGTTCAGGTGATCCTTCTGCTTCAGCCTTCAAAGTCGTTGGAACTGTAAGTGTGCACCACCATGCTCAGCAAATTTTTTTGATGTATTGTAGAGGCGAGGTCTCGCCTTGTTGCCCAGGCTGGTCTCGAACCCATGGACTCAGGCAGTCCTCTCGCCTCAGTCTCTCAAAAGTGCTGGGATTACAGGCCACCACACCTGGCTGCTTCTACTATTTTTTGTTTTGCCTCTTCCACATCGGCAAAACATTTCCCTTTAAGGACTTTTTTTAAATCTGAGGAAACAAAAAAAAAGTCGCTCAAGTCAAGATAGAATGAATAGAGAGGATGGGTCATGGGGGACATTGCTGTTTATGGTCAGAAATTGGTGAACACTCAGCACGATGTGAGCAGGTGTGCTCATAAATCACCCATTATGAAATGGGCAAATGTGTTGAAAGAATTTCCAAAAAAAATCACTGAAGCTGAATGCAGCTTCTTACAACAACCCTAGCTGGTATACTGATGTCAGGGGGTTCCTAGAACACTTACCTAGTGGGGATACCTGTACTACAGGCAGCCTGCCCTCCAAAAGATAATTCCCTTTTTTTTTTTTTTTTTTTGCCCTCCCTCATATATCCAGGTAGAGATGACAAGTTGGCAGTCATAAATAGCAGTCTAACTCTGGACAAGTGTCAGGACTGGAAATAATGAATTTGGGATTAGTTTATGTATAGAATAGTAGGTATTTAAAACTCTGGAACCTGACAGGTGCACCCGAGAAGTCTTATATGGTCTCGCTTCATACTCCCTCACTCCCTTCCCCCCTCCCTGCCATAAGTCTGACTCCAAAGCCTGATTGTGACTGATTTATTCTTCCTCGTGGCCTCTCATGACATCACATAGGGACATTTTTTTTTTTTTGAGTTGGAGTCTCACTCTGTCACCCAGATTGGAGTGCAGTGGCACACTCCTGGCCACCGCAGCCTCGACCTGCTGGGCTCCAACGAGCCTTCCACCTCAGCCTTCCAAGTAGCTGGAATTACAGACGCACGCCTGGCTAATTTTTTGATTTATTGTAGAGATGAGGTCTCCCCAAGTTGCTTAGGTGGGTGTCAAACCCGCGGGCTCAGGCAATCCGCTCACCTCAGCCTCCCAAGGCACGGGATTACAGACTGAGCCACCGAGCCCAGCTGCATCTAATTTCTAATACCCCAGTTAAATTCGTTGTTGGGCCACTTGGATTCCCTGCATCTCTGAAGTTGAGCCTTGCATTTTCAATCAACCACCAGCCTATCGACCTTATGAATTAATCCACAGCAGAAAATCATGTGCTGTGATTCACTGTGCATTCTCATGCATGGACATTTTTCCTGCTTCCTTGTTTAGCTTAAATCTTCAGAGGAAGGACTTCCCTGTCACGAGATGTTTGCTTCAGATCGTTTGCTTCCAGGTGTGCCGATGGTGGTGTCCTACTGACACACCCCTTAAAATATAGTGAAGCCCCCGGGCACAGTGACTGAAGCCTGTAATCTCAGCACTTTGGGAGGCTGAGGTGAGGGGATTGCCTGAGCCCATGGGTTTGAGAACAGCTTGTACACCTTGATGAGACCTCATCTTTACAATAAATCAAAAAATTAGCTAGGCATGGTAGCTCATGCCTGTAGTTCCAGCTACTTGAAGGGTTGAGGCAGAAGGATCGTCAAAGCCCAGCAGGTTGACGCTGGGGTGGCTGTGAGCGTGCCACTGCACTCCAGCCTGGGCGATGGAGTGAGACTCCAACTCAAAAAAAAAAAAAATAGTGAAGCAGCATGCTCTCTCTCATGAACATGTCCTCAGTTCTGCCACTTGTAATCAGGATATCTTGAGAATCTGTTGTGAGCCCGGCCTAGGGATGGGGATGGAGATAGGGTTCCCAAGGGTGGGCAAAACCACCCAGCTCTGGTCTTCCTGGACCTTAACTTTCAAGTTAGACACTGAGCTGATTCAAGTCATCACTCGGGTATGTGAGAAGTTTGATAAGTGCTGGAAACTACAAGCTCTATTACAAGATCAGTCAGAGGGGATTGCAACTTAGAACTAAAGTGCTCAGGGAGGAAGGACTGAGGAAGTCCTGCTGGAGTGAGAACTGGAGGTGAGCAGGAGTGACCTCAGTGAAGGATTTGGGCCTTAAGCCATGTCACTATTCCAGGCAGAGGGAACAGCGTATGTCAGTGGCTTATGCCATGTGATGCCCAGAGATCATGGAGAGAAGTCCTCCCGGATTATGAGCCCAGTGCTGTAGGGCAAAGGAAACCTTTCATTGAATCTGGAACCTGGCAGAATCACCTGGGGAAGCCTGTTAATCAAAATCACCTGGGGAAGCCTGTTAAAAACACAAATTGTTAAAGATTCTCAGGCCCTTCTCTACATAGGCTGAGCACATCTGTATGTCACGAAGTTTCTTCCATAGCCTGAGAGTGAAAACTGTTAGAGCAGAGCTGATTGGCCACAGGGATCCAGAGAGGGGGGGCCCCCCCCCGCAGGGTTCAAGAAGCCACCTTGGTGGGGGATCTCAGGCACAAGGACTGCACTGCTGGCTTTTGAGTCCTGAGTAGGACCTCAGAGCAACCTCAGGGAGAAACTTAGGAGTGGGGACTCCCCAGGACACCTATCTTTCCCTTTGTAGCTCTTTTTCTTTCTCCTGCTCCAGCATTTTCAAGCTGTGGGGAAAGTGAAGACTGTGATACTATCTTACCTTTTCAGGTTTTGTTCTTGAAATGTTCTTATTATGGTAACTCTTTTATAGCAAATTTAGATTAGATTTTATGAGACCTCATTTGGATTGGGCAGACCTACGTGACTCCAGGATTCACGTTGGGAAATGGATAGCAAAGCCAGGTTGTCTGGTCTGAATCCCCTGCTGCTGCCGGGTCTTGGCACAGACACCATCCAAACTTCTTGGGAGAAAGCACCGGGAGCCAGTCATTGGCCCCTACTGAGAAGCTGGCCACATTGAAGCCTGATAAGATCTAAACATAGAAGTGTAAAAATAGTAGCAAGTGTGACTGACAGCTTTTTTAGAGCAAAGGCTGCAAACAAGCAGCCTCAGGGCTGGGTTGGGTCTACACACAGACTCTTTTGCTTTGTCTGTATAATATGTTTTCTTTTTCTTTTTTTCTTTTGAGCCAGTATTTACAAACTGGAGAATTCAGGTGAAAAATCAGATTATTGGCTTTGCTAGAAACTGTTGGCTAGAGCTGGGTAGAGCCACCACCTCTAATTTCCGGAGGCTGGCAATCTCTTGAAAAACACTTCACACTCGGAAGGAAACATTTTAGGTAATACAGGCAAAATGTTTTTTGAAAAACTCTAAAATTGCTAGAAATGAGTTAGTGCAAAAACTAGGATTGCTTACAGTAGCCCAAGAGGAAAGTGTAAAATTGAAACTGGAAGGCCTTTTTTGGTAGTATTAATTGGAATTGTTTTCTTTTGTGCGTTTTACTTTCTCTTCCTTCTCATACATGCCAGAAGTACATTTGGTACCAGAATGAGAAATTCCTGTTCCTCCTTGTTGTTTTCACACTTGAGATGTTTGTGGATGGTTATTGGATCTCCCCTGGGCTCCCAAGCTGTGACTTTGCCAAGATCTAGACATTGAACTCTTTTGAATCTTTCCAGACTGCGTGTGCTCTCCCACCCGGGTCATTGCAGCTCTTCTCTAGATTAATCCTGTTTTATTCTGAGCCAGCTGATAATCTTCAGAGACAGAAAACCCTCTTTTCCAAGGGGAGTCCTGTGGATAACTGAGTTAGTGGTTTTGGTTTTGGCTGTTTTGGTGGGGTGACCAACACTCATGTGATATTTAAACAGAATTCCTCTAAGAGAGGATCCTGCTTCATGCTCTTATAACAAGCGTCTTTTCTTTTCTCTCTCTTTCTCTTTTTTTTTTTTTTGAGGTGGAGTCACACTCTCAGGCTGGAGTGCACGATCATAGCTCACTACAGTCTGTACCTCCTGAGCTTAGGCAATCCTTCCGCCTCAGCCTCTGAGTAGCTGGGACTACAGATGCTCACCACCACACACAGTCAATTTTTTGATTTTTGGTAGAGATGAGGTCTTGCTTTGTTGCCCAGGCTGATTCTGACTTCCTGGGCTCAAGTGATCCTCCCACCTCAGCCTCCCAAAAGGCTGAAATTACAGGTGTGAGCCACCACACTTGGCCTATTTTCTGACCTTGTATTTCTTCTCTGTAGTTGTCAAGAGCGAGTTGAAAATCATTATTTTCCATGGTTAATGTTACATGTTCACATTTTCCAAGAACTCTATAAGTAGCTATTTTTACATTGCTTTTGTTCCTTTTCTTTAAGTGTTAAAGTCATGAGATTGACAATTTTCCCATAGGTTTAGGGTCCACACAAACCATTAGTTTTCTCTTAAACTTCATTTCATTCCCTATTTAAATTTGGCCTACTTTTCTCTGTGCATTTTTTTTTTTCTAACCCCGTGGTAATTTGTCAAGCCCATTCTAATCTTCTTAATCCCCTTGGCTGAAGGGTTTTGAGGTTTAATGTTTTAATCTTGGTTTTTAAGTAATTAGAAGTCCTATTTCTAGTTGTGTCCTTCAGATAAATCACCTTAGGTTTATTATTCCATTTTACAAATAATAGAACTCTGAGAATTCATATAGAATGTGTGAGTTTTTTTTTCTTTTTTCTTTATTTTGATAGCCTTGGAGGTACAAATAGGTTTTGGTCTAGGCTTTAAGTGTACCCACCACCCCTACCATGCACACCGTATCATCTAGATGAGAATTTGTTTTGCATTGAACTTCATAAATTAAGAAAGGAAAGCATTCTATGTTATTTCTATTTCTTGCAGTCATTCTTTTTTTTAATTTATTTATTTATTATAAAGATGTGGGGTACAATTAAGGGGTTAGGTATATAAACACCGATCATGTAGGTGCCCTTGTTGATGAGGTATGTCCCTCCCTTCCCTAGCAGTTTCCCTCAATTGCCACTCCCACCCCCTTGCAGTCATTCTTAAAACCTCAAGCTTTATGGATTCTCCTTTTCCTTAGAGCTCAATTTAAAAAATACTCTACCCATAGCAAATATTTGCTGTTGCATTTTAGAAAAATTTGAGTGAAACTCTATGATATAATTAGAATTTCTTACGTTACTTCTAACTTTTTTTCATGCTTGAGAGGATGTGAACTTGTGAAATAATTTTTTTCTTATTACCATTCTTACAAAATATTTTTAAAAATTTCTGTCAGGAATAATTTAGTGATAGGAGTCACGTTTTTACATTCTTTTTAGTCAGTAAATACTTGTACACCCACTAGGTATATAGGGAGTTGATGGGAGAGATAGACACATACACAGTCCATTGATTATGACATAGCCTAAAACTGCAGTATAGAGCCAGTGTGAAGAAAGCCATATGGAAATATTAGTAATAGTAATAGAATGCTCGCATGGTTCCCTTGCTCACTTTAATGTGGAAACTGTCTAATGCTTTACCCATATCAACTCATTTAATCCGTGATGATCCTGTGCGTAGGCACTGCTGCCATTCTGTTTTCTTGAGAGACTCAGAGAGGTATAGAGAGATTCATTTGTCAGCGCCTCTCAAGGCCTTCAGGATGGATCTGGAATTCAGATCCAAGCAGTCTGGCTCGAGTCCACAACCTCTATGATGATACCCATATTATATATTGTCTTTCAAAAGCAGAGGCTGTACTTTTTTTTTTTTTTTTTTAGTTGGAATCTCACTCTGTCACCTAGGCTGGAGTGCAGTGGCATGCTCTCAGCCACCGGAGTCTCTACCTCCTGGGCCCAGGCAATCCTTCCACTTTAACCCCTCCTCCCAAGTAGCTGGGACTATAGGCATGTGCCACCACACCTGGCTAATTTTTTTTTTTTTTTTTTTTGAGGCAGAAGGAAGTAAGCACTGGGCCTGCTTCCTCTCTTCCTCCTTTCTTAGCCCTCCAGCCTGGCTTGTGACTGTAGCACTGGCTTCTCTGCTGGCAGGAGCCACCAGGGGACCGATGGATGAATTCAAGGAATACTCTTTGAGGTCTTATCCTGCTTGATATCTCTGTGGTATCTGACACTGACCACCATCACCTCCTATGCCCTCCTCCCCTGCTGTCCTGATTTTCTCCCACCTCTTTGGACTTTTCTTAATCTCCTCTGGAGGCTGCCTCTCCCATCCCTCCCCAGGCTTGTCTTCAGCCAACACTTCTCCACCAGCCTTTCCCTGGGGACCTCATCCAAAGTGACTAAAATGCCGACTCCAAGATGATTTTTGAGCCTGGACTCTAAGCAGGTTTCTGAGTGCCAGGTCCTTTTATCCACGTACCTACTGGAATTCACCCTATCTATGATGGAGTTCACTGTGTCCCTTTCCTTTCACCACTTCACACACACAACGTCCCCTTCCTCTCTCCTGGTTATTCTCCTCAAGTCTTTTCTATCACGTGGTGTATGCATCTGGTCACTCAGTGCTGTAGGTGGGACTTTATAACTATTCATACAAAGTTTCCCCTTTGTGGCTCATGACCTCATCTTCAGTTCAGGTTTTGGTCATCTTTCCTGAGCTCTTACAACTTCCTTTTGATTTGTCTTCCTGTTTCTTTTCTCTTCGAACTCTCTGCCACTCTATTCCACGTGAGTGATTTGATGAAATGAAAGTTGGATCAAGTCCTTGTTGAAGACCCTTTAGTGCCTCCCTGTCGCCTTCAGGATACAAATCCACATGTCTCCACTGTGTTGCTGGTAGGGCTTTCCCCTACCTCTGCTGTGTGGAGTGGTGGCCCTCCTGCTCACACTGATACTGCCTGTCCCCTGCAGCCTCTCAGACCCTTCAGAGACGACTCTCTCCTTTGTGCTCCTGCTGCTCATGCCTTGATCTTCAGCACTTCTCTCTGTACGTTTTTTCTCCAGGTGATGAACGTTTTAAGGGCAGAAATCAGTTGTGTCTCATCTGCTTGTCTGTCCTTCGTGCTTAGCACCAGGGAGGAATTGCTGGGCGTTTGCTGTGTTGGGCTCAGCTGGAGGGTTTCTTACCCAATTCACTTCTGATCTGGGGTCTGAAAGATAATCTCTTTTAAATGTTTGGCAGAGCAGAGTCGGGGAAACAATATGATTTAGGGCTGAGTTTCCTATGTAGGACAATTTGCTAGGAAACAGGCACGGAACCAAACTTTTTTTAAAGGAATTGTTGAACTGTTTTCTACTTAAGTCTTTCTCAAGGAATTTTAGATATTCCTCTATGTGGGTCTGACGATAAGCAGCCCAATCCATTCATTCAAAGTTTTTAGTTGTGTTCCAGCCTCATAATTGCTGTACATTTCAGTATTGAGCTTGGAGATTGATCAGATTGTTCTATGTACTATAAAATTGAAAAGTAATGATTTTTATGCATCCATCACAAATATAGATGCTTTCTTTTGTATTAAATAAGACACCAGATTTCCTTTAGCGTGTGTGTATGTGCATTCGTATATGTATATATAATATATACATTTATTTCTTATAAGTGATGCATAGAATAAAATTGCTGTTCATCTAGAAAAGGATTCTCAATCTTGAATATCTTGCCATTGAATTAGTCACTTTTTTGGGAATGAGTCAACCAAATTGGGTGGGACATCTACTCTTCTAGCCACAAAGGTGTATCCTAGTAACGTTAGAAGTATTAACCCTGAAAATGCTTAACTAGCAACCTGGGCTTGCTTTTCTAGTAAGACTAATGATCTTGCAGTAAAGTCTAAAACAAAGACAAGGGTTCTTTATTTCCCTTGTATTGCTCAGGTTTCTAGTGAATTAGTTGCTAAGATGAGGGAAAACACCGGTGTGTTGTTTTGAACCACATTGAGCCTTTTATTATGTTATGACTCACCTATAATTCACAGATTTGTTCCACTCAAGTCATGTCAGAGCACTACTCTGGGGTTGGTTTTGCTCACTCAGTTCATGTTTCTAGCGATTTGTCAGGCTGTGGGCACCAGTCCACGGAACCCGGCTTTAGCAGGGGTGTGTGTGGCCAGGAGGAGACCATAGCAGTAGAGCGAAGAGGCTGCCTCCTTTGTTCCCTTGGGAGGCAGACCTACTCAGAGTCTCTTGGAGGGAATGGAAGATACCCGTGTACTATATAAAACTGACCTGTGTTCAGCATCAGAAGAGAGTCTCCTACTAAAAAATAACATACCTCTTAGCCTATGATTTCCCCATCCCCTCACTTGTGAGGGAAGGAAGCATCAAGCCAACACTGAGGAGTGGTTGCCCATGGAGAGGCAGAATCTTGAACAGTATATGTGTAGTTTTAGTTGTCAGCATCTAAAATCAGCAGACTTCTTGTCGAAATCTGGATTATGGCTCTTCACATTACAACTTGAAAGCATACCGGGCTCGGTGGCTCAGCCTGTAATCCCGCACCTTTGGGAGGCTGAGGTGAGTGGATTGCCTGAGCCCGCGGGTTCGAGACCCACCTGGGCAGTGAGACCTCATCTCCACAATAAATCAAAAAATCAGCTGGGCGTGGTAGCGCATGCCTGTAATTCCGGCTACTTGGAAGGCTGAGGTGGAAGGATTGCCGGAGCCCAGCAAGTCGAGCCTGCGGTGGCCTGGAGCGGCCACTGCATTCCAGTCTGGGCAACAGAGTGAGACTCCAACTCAAAAGACAAAACAAAACAAAACAAAATAACTTGAAAGCATGGGTACTGTAGGACTTGCATTCATGCAAAGCGACAATTGCTGACCCCTTTGAGAGAGTGCACTGTCTGTCTTGCCCCAGTCCTCACTGGGCCCTTCATACCACCCGTTGGTCACTATCTATGGGAGTGATAGTCTACCTGTGAAGTCAAATATTTCTGTATGCTTGTGATTGTTCCTCACTTTAGGCAGACCCAAGAGATGAGAACCCAGACACTCAAAATACTTTCCTTCAGAAAATGACATTTGGGCAGAACTGTTTTGTGCAGTTAGAGGTGGGGCTGTGTCAAGAAATAAAAACAAGTCCTGAGGTAACTGAGAACATTTGTTTGAATTTCCTCAGGCTTACAGAACTTAAATTGATTCAAATTTGCCCATTATCTATATAACTCCCTTTTCTGTGCAACCCCCCCAATTTAATAAACGTTTTTACCACTAACAACTGTTATTACCACTACTCCTAATACTATGCTATGGATGTTTGTCTTGAATAAGGAGTATTTTTAAACAGGTTTTAATGCTAATAACTTTTTTTTTTTTTTTTTTTTTTTTGAGGGGCACTTATTCTTCGTAGAAATGCTCCATTTTGGACCAGCCGCTCCCCCCTCATGGATGCACAACAAGCTGACCTATTTGGATTGTTCCAATAATCTACTTATGGATTAAACACGGCTCTAACTTTAGTTGATTAATGAACATAGAAGCTTGGAGAAGGTCCTGCACTATGACTTAGGAAAAATTGAATTCGTGCACCAAACTCATTGTCTAATTTGACACATGGCCTTGAGCAAATCACTTAAACTCACCCACCTTGAATTTCCTTGTCTATAAAATGAGAAGTTAAGACTTTCTAATCCCCAGGGGGGCTTTCTATAAGAAGAAGTACCTTATCCCCTCAAGTATCATTGAAAACACTTTGACATACAGGGAGAATTTGTAACTGCTTTATCCCTTTCACTGCAGATCAGACTGTAAAGTGATCACTGAAGCAATCCCGTCAATGCATTTACAAAAACAGCACGTGCCCACGACTGGCTGTGACTTTTCTGTCTGCTGACGAACATCAGAGCTTGTCACTAGCACAGTCAATGGGGTACAAA